>NC_081416.1:118081639-118299835 GCF_949786415.1 Peromyscus eremicus | reverse complement strand
GAGGAGGGAGACCAGTAGAGGAGGAGGGAGGCCAGTGGGAGGAGGAGGGAGAAGAACATGAGCAAAGGACAAGGCTATGTGTGAATATGTATGAAGATGTCATGGCTCTGATAGTAAAGTACGTTATATGTTTTGTTTTGTTTTTGTTTTTTCGAGATAGGGGTTTCTCTGTGCAGCCCTGGCTATCCTGGAATTCACTCTGTAGACCAGGCTGGACTCAGAACTCACAAAGATTCACCTGCCTCTGCCTCCCAAGTGCTGGGATTAAAGGTGGGCTCCAAACACCCACCCCACCCCATGCCACCCACCCCAGCACCGGAGCTTTGGTTTTTCTTTAAAAATTATTTATTTATTTATTTATTTATTTATTTATTTATTTATTTATTTATTTATTTTATGTGTTTCATTTGCATGTATATGTGTGCCACCACATGAGTGCTTGGTGCCCTGGAAAGTCAGAAGAGGGCATTAGATCCCCTGGAACTGGGGGTTATAGGTGGTTGTGAACCACCATGTAGATGCTGGGACTCAAACAGTCCTCTGGAAGAGCAACCAGCGCTCTTGAACACTGAGGCATCTCTCCAGCCCTATTTATTTGGTTTTTCAAGACAGGGTTTCTCCGTGTAGCCCTGGCTGTCCTGGACACTCACTCTGTAGACGAGCGAGGCCTTGAACTTGAAGATCTACCTCCTTCTGCCTCCCCAGTGCTGGGATTAAAAGTACGTGAAACCATGCCTGGCGCTTATTTTATCTATCTATCTATCTATCTATCTATCTATCTATCTATCTATCTATCTATTTATTTATTTATCTATCATGTAGACCAGGCTGTCCTTGAACTCATAGTGGTCCACCTGCCTCTGCCTCTGGAGCTCAGAGATTAAAGGCAGTTGTCACCAAACCTGACTGTTATATGTATTTTATCACAGTTAAAACAATAAACAAGAATAGTCAAGGAGCTGGACAGATGGCTCAGTGGTTAAAAGCACTTGTTCTAGCAAAGGACCATGGTTTGGTTTCCAGCCCACACATGGTGGCTCATAATCGCCTATAGCATCAGTTCCAGGAGATCTAACACCCTCTTTTGGCCTCCTCAGGCACTGCACACACATGGTGCACAGACATACATGCAGGCAAAAATACCCATACCCGTAAAGTAAAAATAAATCTAAAAAAAAGCTGGGTATGGTGACACATGCCTTTAACTCAGCACTTGGGAAGCAGAGGCAGGTGGACCTCTATGAATTCAAGGCCAGCCTGGGTTATCTAGTAAGTTCCAGGGCAGCCAAGACTACAAAGTGAGACCTAGTCTAAAAATAATAATCATAATAATATATAAATAAATAAATAAGTTAGAGCCCAGTCCAGTGGTGCACTCTTGTAATCCTAGGGTTTAAGAAGCTGTGGCAAGAAGAGAGCAAGTGTGAAGACTGAAACTTTTAGGCCCGTACCCACCTGCCCAACGAAAGGAGGAGGAGAGGGAGACAGAAGCCTGAGTTCCAGCCACAGAACCCACGTTAGGAGAGAGCTGACTTCCTGAAGTTGGCCTCTGACCCCCACACTGCACAAGCACTCTGTGCACACATCCATCCATCCAAAAACATATATAAATGTAAAAACCATCCATCCCATCGACGCACCCTCTGGGGTCTCTTCTCCTGTTCTGCATCTCCCCCTTTCCCAGACTTTCTCCCGTCCTGATTTTGGGGTCTCTTGCCACTGTCTCGCAATCTGTTCTTTGCCCAGTTACTTAGTTCCTCGTGTGTGTACCAGCTCTTTTCAACCATGTCCTTGGCACCCTCCCCTTCTCAGCCCAACTGGCTGATCGAGTTATTTTCCTAAACAAAACCTGTTCTCACCCTGCTAAACGCGCACGGCAAACTTGCCATCTGGTGTCGATGTGGCTCTCCCGAGAAACTGATGAGTAGGCAGCCACAGCTGAGACTCAGATCGCCTCTCCGCCAGCTGCCAGCCTGAGTAGACCCACAGCCTCAGGGGTGGGGGCCCGGTCAGGGGAAAGGCTCTCGGTCAGCCTCTGGGCAGCCTGCCTGCAGCCCCTGACACAGTCCCAACTTTCTATCACGGGCCAGACCTCAGAAGGCCGGGGATGAAGAAGGGAACTGAGAGACATGAGGCAAAGCCATCGTTAAGTCCAGGTGAGGAGGGACTCAGTCTGAACAAAAAGATGCTAAGTCCCTGGGACCAGACAGAGCCAGGTGGGAGTGGGCTGGTGATGGAAGGCTAGACGGCAGGAGAGTTCCGGTGTCTTCTTGGTGGAAATCCTGAGCTTTTGAGGCAGGGTGCCTCCGGAGCAGTTTGGGGGGAGGGCGGGAAGTTAAAAGGAAGGACCAAAGGCTATACAAGAACACAAGCCAAGCCTGGAGGGGAAACAGATACCTTGCGGGGATCCATCTTCAAAGCAGAGGGAAGAGAGGGGAGATGAGAGGTGTTCCCAGTGAAAATTGCCACTTGAGAAGCGTTCACCGGGCCAGGCAGCGGCGGTGACAAGAGCTGACAAGTACACCAGCCTGAGACACGCCAGACAGTGTTCCAGGACTGCTGGCCAAGAAATGCACCCACGCCGGGCTCCCCTGTGACTTTAAACCTCTACCAGAACATTGACAAGAGAAGGAGGGCAGTATGGGCTGACGACATGGGTCTGCCGACAAGGGTCTGCCCACCCATCCCAGCATGCGAGAGGGCGAGGCAAGAAGATACACAGTAGGCCAGCCTTGGTTACTTAGTGAGCGCCTATGTCAAAACGAGAACCCCTACATGGACAAAAAGGCTGGGCATGGTAGCACACACCTGTAATCCCAGCATTGGGGAGGTAGAGGCAGGAGGATGAGGATTCAAGGTCATCTTTCATTACATAGCAAGTTTGAAGCCAGCCTGAGTTATGTGAGACCCTGTCACAAATAATAAAAGAGCAAAGTCGAGCCGGGCAGTGGTGGTGGAGCACATCTGTAATCCCAGCACTCCGGAGGCAGAGCCAGGCAGATTTCTGTGAGTTCGAGGCCAGCCTGGGCTATAGAGCAACATCCAGGACAGGTTCCAAAGCTACACAGGGAAAGCCTGTCTAAAAAAAAAAAAAAAAAAAAAAAAAAAAAAAAAAAAAAAAAAAAAAAAAAAAATGCAAAGGAGAATTCACAATTAACACATTAACACTAATTGTATTAATATATTAGTGTGTGTGTGTGTGTGTGTGTGGTGATTTTAAATGTGATTTTATTTGTATGTTAATAAAGTTGCCTGGGGGTCAGAGCTAATAGCAAGCCATAGCAGAAGCTGGGCATTGGTGGCGCACGCCTTTAATCCCAGCTCTTGGGAGGCAGAGCTAGGCAGATCTCTGTGTGTTTAAGGATACAGCCAGCATGGAGACACATGCCTTTAATCTCAATACCAACCATAGAAGACCTGGAGGTCTGTATAAATGGGCAGTGACAAGGAGGTCTGTGGTTGAGTTTACAACCAATGAGAAGGCAGAACAGAAAGTCTATATAAAGAAAGATACACAGGAAGTAGGTCTCTTGCTGAGGAGGACAGCAGCGGTAGTGAAGGGTAAGGTTTTTAGCTCTTAGCTATTACTCTGACCTCTTGGGCTTTCATCTCTGCATTGGTTCTGTGTTTCTTATTTAACAAGATGGTTACATCTACGTGTGTGTGTGAGAGAGAGGAGAGAGAGAGGGTCTCACTATATAACCATAGATGACCTGGAACTCACTATTGTAGACCAGGTTGGCCTAGAACTCACAAAGATCCACCTGCCTCTGCCTCCCAAGTGCTGAGATCAAAGTTGTATTTATTTTTATTTTCTGTATATGAATGTTTTGCCTGCATATATGTCTGTGTACCATGTGCACTCAGTGCCCAGTGAGGCCAGAAGAGGGCATGGGATGCCCTGGAGCTAGAGTTAGGGATGGTTGTGAGCTGCTGCTCTGTGATGCCCAGGAATCAAACCTGTGTCCTCTGCAAGAGCAGTGATCTTTGAATACAGAGCCATCTCTCCAGCCCTATTTCATTTTTTTTTTTTTTTTTTTTTTTTGGTTTTTCAAGACAGGGTTTCTCTGTGTAGCTTTGCGCCTCTCCTGGAACTCACTTGGTAGCCCAGGCTGGCCTCGAACTCACAGAGATCCGCCTGGCTCTGCCTCCCGAGTGCTGGGATTAGAGGCGTGAGCCACCACTGCCCGGCACTATTTCATTTTTAAAAAGATTATTATTATTATTATTATTTTAAACTATATGTAGTGTGTATGTGCAGGCAGGTACTCTCACAGGCCAGAGGCATAGATAAGATCTCTGGGAACTGGAGTCATAGGCAGTTGTGAGTTACCTAATGTGGTGTGAGGAATTGAACTCAGGTTCCTCTGCAGGAGCCGTACATGCTCTTAACAGCTGAGCCATGTCTTCAATCATATATATATATATATATATATATATATATATATATATATATATATATATATATATATATATATTTTGTATTAAGTCTCCAAAATCAAAATTGAATATATACTTTTAGCACACCTCAGTTTGGAGGAGCCATGTGTCAAGTGTTTAATAACCACAGGTTACCCTATTGGATAATGAAGTCTGAACCCTACAGAGATACTAACTCATTTCTCCCTCAGAGCCATGCTTCTGTTACTCAAATTTATAATAAGAACATTACAATATAAAAGTTTGGGGCAGCCAGTCATGGTGGCGCATGCCTTTTATCCCAGCACTCAGGAGAGACAGAGGCAGGAGGATCTCTGTGAGTTTGAGGCCAGCATGGTCTACAAAGTGAGTTCCAGAACAGCTAGGCCTGTTACACAGGGAAACCCTGTCTCAAAACCCATCACAACCCCCAAACGTTTGGGGCTATAGAGACGGCCCAGTGGTTAAGTACACTGCTTTCCCAGAAGACTCAGGTTTGATTCCCAGAACCCATATGATGGCTCACAACCATCTCTAACTCCAGTTCTAAAGGTTCCCATGCCCTCTTTCAACCTCCGCACCAGGAATGCACATGGTGTAGAGACATACATGCAAGCAAAACACTCATTCACATAAAATACCATAATAAAAACTGCAAAAACAGGGGATTTAGCTCAGTGGTAGAGCACTTGCCTAGCAAGCACAAGGCCCTGGGTTTGGTCCTCATCTCTGGAAAAAAAAAAAAAAAAAGACAAAATAACACAAAAGACCAAAAAAAAAAAAACTAAACTAAAAAAACAAAAGCACAAAGAAGGCTTAAATGTCACCAAGTTAACATCTGAACTGTGAGCTTAGCTCCTGAGTCTGGTGACCTAATGTGCTGTTATCATTCCAAATCTCAACTCTCTGGGACTTAGAAACTAAGTAAGAAGGTTGCAGGTCATTGGTGTATGCTTCCACAGCTCTGGGAAAGTCTCAAAAGTACTAACCTTGCTTTTTGGCTTCTGTAGTTCCACTTCTGGCTAGCTGTCCTTGTTAACTGAAGACCAGAGGAGAAGCATCTTGGGCTTCCAGGGATCTGGATGGAATTTATTTTTCCCCAAGAATCCAGGGTATAGTCAATAACCTTTAATTCTCCATTGAGTTGGCCATGGCAGTGAGCCACGTCTTCCTAAGTCTTACAAGTTTTCATTGTATACAAGTTCAATCCCTGAACTTGGCCACTTAGAACTGTGACACAGCTGGACATGGTGGTCTCCACCCATAATCCCAGCACTTGAGAGGCTGGGGCAGGAGGATCACTTTGAGTTCAAGGCCAGCCTGGGCTACATAGTGTACATAGTGAGCTCATTGCCAGCTCGAATGACTGAGGAAGTTTGTCAAAAAAAAAGTGTGTGTGGGGTGTCGTAGGGGGTTGGGATGGGGGACTGGGAACAGGGCTGGGATATGTAGCTCAATGGTAGCACACCTGCCTACACGACGCTGTGAGTCACATTCTCAGCACCACGGGGAAATAAAAATAACACATCCCTGATATTTATACGTGTTCACAGTTTTATTTTTCTCCAATACTTGACAACCTTATCTGCGCTGAGCATGTGGTTTCACTCTTGCTGATAAGCTTCGATTCCGAGGAAATGTTTCCAAGTACGCAGGAAGTATGGATGCCGCTCTGTAACAGGGCCCAGACCTTAGCAAGCCCCGAGACCTTAGCACAGCTGACTCCAAGGTGCAAGTACCATTCAGGCCATCAAACTCAGCACGTGGACAGTACCACCTGCCAACATTAAAATAAAGGCCTAGCCCTGCAAAGTCCACAGCTCTGGGAAATCTCAAAAGTACTCACCTTGCTTTTTGGCTTCTGTGGTTCCACTTCTGGCTAGCTGTCCTTGTTAACTGAAGTATGTCAACCCAGGACCTGGTTTTTGCGCTTACGCTCACCCTGAGAAAAGCTCGGGGCTATACTGGGATCCCAAACACCCAGTGTAGTCACTGGCAGGCTAATAAAAAGCTTTCTATTGGCTTAACCCATGTCCGAGCAGTCTTCTCTGGTGAGCGTCCCACAACACCTGTTTTTCCGTCCCTCCCTACAGTCTCTGCTCTCTGGAAAAGTGTACAGAACCACGTGAGTCTCCCCACCCCAGCCCTGTGGAAATGTTTGTGTGGAGTTTACACCTTGCCAGCTCTATGACCTTGAAGTCTATCTCATGCCTGGGAGGTTTATTTTTACTGTTAGAATTTTTTAAGTATATAGATATATATTGTGTGTGTGTGTGAGAGAGAGAGGGTGTCTGGTGTAGTTAGAGACACACAAGTCACACGGTGCTGAGTGTGGAGGTCAGAAAACAAGGTTCAACAGTTGAGTCTCTCCCTTCCATCATGTGGGGCCTGGGGATGGAACTCAGGTCAACAGTTAACAGGTAAAGCCTGTGACTCTGTCTGTTTGAGTCAACTTTACATTTCATTTTATTATTTATTTTGACTTTTTGAGACAGGGTTTCTCTGTGTAGCCCTGGCTATCCTGGAACTCACTCTGTAGACCAGGCTGGTCTTGAACTCAGAGAGCCACCACACCCAGCTTTGAGTCCTCTTATTGGCCTCTGCTTAACAGTTTTGCTCTGGCAAGGACCTGACTGGAATAGTTTCAGGAACTGCTTTTGTTTGTTTGTTTGTTTGTTTGTTGTAGTTTTTGAGACAAGGTTTCAAACTGTAATTCAAGCTAATCCAGAAATCACTGTGTTGCTCAGTCTGACCTTGAATTCATGACTACTCTCTTGTCTCAGCCTCTCAAGTACTGGAATTGCAGCTGTGCATTACCAGGCCCAGCTTTATTTTGTTAGTTAATTAACTAATTCATTACAAGTTAATCTTGAGATAGGGTCTTGCTATAGAGCCCAGGCTGGCCTGGAACTGTATGTAGTCAAGACAGAGGCAGGCGGATCTCTGAGGTCGGGGCCAGCCTGGTCTATAGAGCGAGTTCTAGGACAGCCAGGGCTATACAGAGAAACCAGGCCTCAAACAAACAAACAAAACAAAAACCCCCAAACAAACAAAGAAGAGAAGTGCCCAGGCTAGTGAATGGCTCGGCCAGTAAAGGTGCTGCCTCCCAAACCTGGCAACCTGAGTTTGACTCTTGGGACACTTGTAAAGTTGAAGGGAGAAGCCAGCCCTACAATTGTCCCCTGACCTCCACATGCACACCGTGGCACGTGTGCCCACCCATCCACGTGAATGAACAAATGAACGAATGAATGGATATTTTAAAGAAGAGAAAGACCGGCTGGAGAAGGAAGCTTTGGAAACACCAAAAATGAAGAGATTAAGTCAACAATCTGCAAAATTCCGTGCTTGTCCTGGCTTCTAGAAGTGTGTAACAGGTCAGTATGGTGCCGGCCTTTAATCCTAGAGAGGCAGAGGATGAATGGGTACTCTTTGTGTCAGAGGCCAGTCCAGTTTACATAGTGAGTTTCAGGCCAGCAAGGGCTTTGGTAAAGGTATCCTTAGAGCTCATTCTCTCTAAAGCCCACCATTCTAAAAGGGGACCTTCCTGTGTTGTACAAGCTACTTCTAGAAACATCCGCGTGTGTTTCAGCACCTGTTCACACTGGTTCTGAAACTACAGACGGACTTAACTTTTGTGCACACTCACAGCAATTCTGTAATAGGATTGCTTTGTGGAAAGACACACAAAATGCTGGTGATTGGAGCTCAGATCTAAATAGGAGTTTTCATTTTGTTTTGTCTTTTTGAGAAAAAAGAAAGCACAGAACAGTGTTGAAGACTCATTAGAATGGCCCCCTCGGGCACTGAAACGTTAGCCGCACTGGAGGACAGGTAGTGGGGCTCTGAGTGTTTTCCTCATCATCTTCCCACTTGGCTGAATTTCCCACCTCTTTTTGTCAGAGAATAAACGACTGTCACAGAATACTGCTGGGAGGCCAACGGAAAGGGACCTCGGATTCTGTACACAAAGAGAAGATGAAAGAAAAGGAGAGCCTGCCAGGAGCTGCGGGGAGGGCGGTGTTTGCGGAAGCCAAGCGGAAGGGAGATCCGTCAGGCAGTGGGATCTTGGCTTCTATACCACTGAAGTTTATGCCTGAGCTTCGCCAGGAGGAATGAGCACTAGCTCATCCATCACTGATGAAGCCTCGTCAGCAAGTGCCTGGCCGCTGGACGTCCAGCGTGGGACCCGTGGCCTTAGAGGATTGCAGCCCTGGCTACGGACAGATGGGGTGCTCAGCAAAGATGTGCTGCATTCTTTCATGTTGCATTTGTGAGGCTGTGTTACTGTGCCTGTCTAAACAACTGAGAGTCTAATAAGGAGCTGAACAGCCAATAGCAAGGCAGGAGAAAGGTTAGGTGGGGCTGGCAGGCAGAGAGAATAAATAGGAGAAATCTGCGAGGAGAAGAAAGCAAGAGAACAAGGGGAGGAGGCCGCTAGGGGCCAGCCACTCAGCCACCCAGCCAGCCAGGGAGGAAGAGTGAAGGTAAGACATACAGAAGTAAGCAAAGGAAAAAGCCCAGAGCAAAAGGTAGATAGGATAATTTAAAGTTAAGAAAAGCTGGCTAGAAACAAGCCAAGCTAAGGCCAGGCATTCAGAAGTAACAATAAGATTCGATGTGTGTTTATTTGGGAGCTGGGTGGCAGCCCCCCCCCATAAAAAAGTAAAGAATCAAAGAGCAAAGAGCAAAACAACAACACCTGCCATTTTATTTGTAGTGGATGCTTACACTTTGACCTTTTACTATGGCGTATTGGGAGGAGAAAGAAATGTGAAAAATTTACAAATTGACACACAACTTGTCTTCACGAGTAAACATTTTAATAACTAGTGTATGCTAACAGATTTTATCTTCCAATCATTTGGCTTTTACCTCATGGAAGTTTTACTCACCAAATGGAATGAGGGTGTGTTGCTGATAACATCTCACATTGAACTAGACTTCAATCTGTCAAAGGTTTTTAAAATACTTTATTTATTTACCAAAACAATATTAGAAGAGGCTTTCAAATCATAGCTTGTACTTGTAAAACTGAAGATGAGATAATAAATTATTGACAATATCCTTTTGTTTCTATGTAAAAATGTCATTTTGTTGAAATATTAATAATCTTACTTCCAGTGAAATGTAATGAAAGTTTAATTATCTTCATATACAGAAGCTAACCATATTGACTATTGCACTATAATAAGCAACAAGACAGTGCACTTATCACTTAGTATACTTTATTAACAATCAAACATGGACTCCCAGGTTATTTGAAGCATAACCTAGAAGTATTATTTTTAGAGGGATACAATCCAATCTGAAATATTTTAATGATGCCTTTATATACTATTTAATAAGTTTTAGTGATAGAATTAGAAATGATTTTCTTTTTCTGATCTTTATTTTTCCAGGCAATGTGTGTTTAAAATCTCCACTTTAAGTCTGAAGAGTAAGAAACATTCTCATGTTCACACGATTGTCTGACACTCTTTTGAAAATAATGAAGTGCTTCTATGAGGCTATAAAATTATAAATGAAATTATTATTTCACATTTACCTAAACAAATGTATTTGATATATAGAAGCAAATATAGCAAGTGGGTTTATATCATTAAGTAGTTTTTTATCATTAAATTTATACTTTTGCCTGTATATCTTTGGCTAATGATGGCAAATTTTTTTTTAAAGGTATTTCTTTCTTTTCTTTTTTTTTTTTCTCGAGACAGGGTTTCTCTGTGTAGCTTTGCGCCTTTCCTGGAACTCGCTTTGTAGACCAGGCTGGCCTCGAACTCACAGAGATCCGCCTGGCTCTGCCTCCTGAGTGCTGGGATTAAAGGCGTGCGCCACCACTGCCCGGCTTATGATGGCAAATTTTGATGTTATACTATAAGAAAAGTGATAATGTCGAAAACTTGCATAATAAATAGCAAATAAAGAAGAAACAGAGGCTGGAGAGAGAAATTTGCTGTTTTTTCCAGAGGACTCAATTTGATTTCCAGCACCCACATGGCAGCTCACACCTTCTCTAACAGTAGTTCCAGGGGATTCAATGCCTTAGTTTGGTCTTGGTGGGCACTGCATACACATGGTGCACAGACATCCATGCAGCCAAAACACCATAAACATAAAAATCAACGATAATAATGCCATTTTAAAAAGGAATGCATGAATTCTTCCAGAATTTTAGTTTCCTAAATTTTTAAATGAAAATATTGTTAAATGAATATTCTAAAATGATACAATGGTTTTGATTTCCCTCATTAAGTATAAGACTTCTACTTATAAAGATCATATTACATGTTTTCTTATGTCTTCTAAATTTTTTTTTAAAGATTTATTTATTTATTACGCATACAGTATTCTGCCTGCATGTGTCCCTGCAGGCCAGAAGAGGGCACCAGATATCATTACAAGTGGTTGTGAGCCACCATGTGGTTGCTGGGAATTGAACTCAGGACCTTTGGAAGAGCAGTCAATGCTCTTAACCACTGAGCCATCTCTCCAGCCCCGTCTTCTAGATTTTATTCTGTATATAAATATATATTATGATTTAGATTAGGATTCTATGATAAAATATATGTTTGTTTCTATTTTAATTTTCTAAGAACTAATTCTTAGAATTCCTAGAAAACTGGTTTGGTATCTAAAGATTATGTGATTTGGTAAGTTTAAATATGCTTTTTATTTCCCCCCTTGTTAATTTAAATTAGTCAGACTATTTATCCCAATGTAATCATCAGTTAATGCATATTGTAATCCTATAATGCTTATTGTAATTTTGAACTGAAGGCTACAGACATTCTTTTTTTTTATTGATAATAAATTCTTTTTCATACATTTTGTTCTGATTATGGGATCTTCCAAGATCTTCACCACCTCCCTCCCATCAGAGTCCATACCTTTTCTGTCTTTTGTTAGAAAACAAACAGGCATCCAAAAAATAGTAACGAAATAAAATAAGATAAAGCCAAAAAAAAAAAAACCAATTAGGATAAATAAACAAACAAAAGGAAAAAAGCCAAATAAAAAGCATGAGGAAAAATATAGACAAGGAGACAAACACATTTATACCCAAAGGAATCCCATAAAAACAGAAAAACTGAAGCCATTTGAACATATGCAAAGGATCTGTAAGGTTAAAAAAAAAAAAGAGCTATGACAAAACTTTATGAGACAAAGAACCTCCAAAGATGCCACTGAGGACATTTGCTGTTGGCCATCTTCTTCTGGGCATGGGGCCTGTGCTTAAGAGTGGTTTGTATCCCCAGTGAGACTGTTGGAGAGAACTAAGTTTTCATTTGTGAGTGGTTATCAATTGGAGACAGCTTCTGAGTTAGGGACGGGGACATATGTCCACTTACCCTCTCAGCATTAGGACATCTTTCCTGTGCCTGTGAAGTCCCTGTGCATGGTGCCACAGTCTCTGTGAATTCACCTGTGTGACTGTCCTCTTGTGTTTAGAGAGTCTTGTTTCTTTGGTGTCCTCTTTGCCCAAATCACTTGTCAGCTATCATTTTCCTGAAATTTTTTAAGAGTTTTGAAATTAAACTTCTCTCAAAAATCCCAAATGCAAAAAAAAAAAAAAAAAAAAAAAAATCCCAAATGCCTGCTGAGTGTGGTAGCCAGCATCTTTAACCCCAGATTTGGGGAGACTTAAAAAAACAAGGATTGTAAGTTGTGGGTCAGTGTGTGCTGCATAGTGATTTTGAGGTTAGCCTGAGTTGGGCCCTGACTAAAAATAAAAATTCAATACAGTTAAGTATAGCTAGGGATTTTTATCCCATCAAAGTAAAGATTATAGATTATATACTAACATTAAACTATATACCTCACAAAAGTGCGCTTCACCCTTTGAAAGCTTCAGTTAAAAGCATTCTTGTAGGCCCCGTCACATAGCAATGTGCAGTGAAGACCAGAGCTTTCCTTTATGATACTGGGAAAGATACAATGTGTTAATTTATGCTCAAACTTGATATGATCAATTTAAAGTAAAATACAGTAATATTTCTACCAGTTGTCTGCTAATAAAGGCCTTGAAATTATTATAAGCTTAAAAATATTTCATAAAGTTAATTCATTATAGTTAATGCTTATTTCACTGAAAATGTTTTAACCAGAAAACAGATGACTCATGTCTGACTCTAGTTAGCAGGGTGATGCAAGTCTCATAAAAGTGAGTTTGGAAGTATTTATTATTTATATTTTATTCTTCTCTCATATATTAGATCCTGACTGCAGTTTCCTCTCCCTTCTCTCCTCCTAGTCTCATCACCCCTCCCCCAAATCCACTCCTCCATTTCCCTTCAGAAAAGGGAGACCTCCCAGGGACATCAACCAAACATGGCATATCATTTAATAATACTATGCAACCCTCCCCGGCATCCCGCCTCATTAAGATTGGACAAGGCAACCCAGTAGGAGGAATGCTGTAGTCGGAAGATTTCCTGTGTCCCGGCCTGCTGGAGGTTAGGACAAATCTCTCCCACTCACGTCCCCCAAGTAAACACAGAGGCTTATATTAATTATAACTGGATGGCCATGGCTCAAGCCTTTTGCTAGCTAGCTCTTATATCTTAAATTATCCCATAACTATTAATCTATGTATCACCACATTTTCCATGGCTTTACCTGCATCCCATTACATGTTGCTCCTGGGGCGGCTCGCTGGAGCCTCCCTCTGCCTTCTTTCTGTCTCTCTCTTTGACTTTCCCGCCTGCCTCTATCCTGCCTTGCCATAGGTCAAGTGGCTTTATCAACCAATCAGAGCAACACATATTTGAAGCATACAGAAAGACATTGCCCCATCAGAACAAGGTCCTAAAAGCTGGCAAAAGAGTCAGAGACAGCCTCCATTCTCGTTGTTAAGAGTCTCACAAGAGGACCAAGCTACACAACCATAACATATATGCAGAGGGCCCAAGTCAGACCCATGCAGGCTCCCTGATTGTAGATTCAGTCTCTGTGAGCCTCTGTGACCCCTGATTGGTTGATTCTGTGGGTTTGTTTGTGGTGTTCTTGACCCCTCTGGCTCCTCCGTGCTTCTTCCCCATCTTCCACAGGATTCCACAAATGCCTTCTAACGTTTGGCTGTGGGTCTCTGCATCTGTTTCCTTCCATTGCTGGATGAAGCCTCCCTGGTGATGATTATGCTGGGCTCTGGTGTACAAGTACAGGAATCATTTATCATTTCACTGACTTTTTTTTTTTTTTTTTTGGTTAGTCATGTTTGTTTTTATTCTAGGTCTGTGTTTATTTAGCCTCTGGTTTCTAGGCCTCTAGGCAGTGTCGAGGGTTGGCTCCCTCTTGTGGCATGGGTCTCAAGCTAGATCAGTCTTTGGCTTCTCCTACAAGCTCTGTATTACCTTTAGCTCAACACACCTTATGAGCAAGACAAATTGTAGGTTGCAGGCTTTGTAGCTGGACTGGGGTCCCATTCCTTCCACTGGAAGCCTTGCCTGGTTACAGGAGATGGCCGGTTGGGATCCCTATCCCCATTACTAGAAGTCTTAGCTAGGGTCACCCTAATATTCCTGGGAGTTTCCATTGTACTGGGTTTCTTATCACTGAAATGCCCCCAATTCCAGTCGTCTCTCCCAATGCTTTCTCTTCCCACCCCCATACCCCATTCCTCCTGTCCCCATCCCCACCCACCCCTAGCATACCCTCAGAATCTATTCTATTTCCCCTTCTCGGGGAGATTCATGCTCCTGCCTTGAGGCCTCCTTGTTACTTAGCCTCTCTGGGACTATGGATTGTGGCATGGTTATCCTTTAATTTACCACTAATGTCCACTTATAAATGAGTACATACCATGTTTGTCTTTCTGGCTCTGGGCTGGTGAGATGGCTCGGCCACTAAAGGCTAGGCTCACATCTAAAAATATGAGAGTTTGGAAGTATTTATACTCTATGTTTTAGAAAAGCTTATGGATAATTATTACTACTTATTCTTTGAATACTGGCAGACTACATCCACGAAAGCACAGGCTGCTGGGCTTTTCTATCAGATGATTTTAGTGAAGTTAATTTGTCTGTGTTTTCAAATTCACTTTGATTCACATTTTGCAAGGTTGCATGCCTTTAAGAATGTATCTCTTTCCTCCAATTATGCGATCCATTGTACATGATTGTTCATAATAGCTCATTGTAATTGTTTTTTGCTTCCGAGGCCTCTGTTCTAATTCTCTTCATTTGAATCTTCTTTCCTTTCTTAGGTTAAGTAGGAGTCTTTGAGCTTGTATTTTTTTTCAAAGAAACTTTTTATTTGCTGACTTTTTTCTCTATATTACTTATTTCTGTTTGATATCTATATTTCATATGATAATTTTTAGATTCGTTTGTTCTTATTTTTATGAATAATTGAGAGAGAAATTGTTTTTTTAGCTTTTTTTCCTTTTTTTTTTTTTTTTTGGTTTTTCGAGACAAGGTTTCTCTGTGTAGCTTTGCGCCTTTCCTGGAACTCACTTGGTAGCCCAGACTGGCCTCGAACTCACAGAGATCCGCCTGGCTCTGCCTCCCGTGTGCTGGGATTAAAGGCGTGCGCGCACCACCACCGCCCCGCTTTTTTTCCATTTCTTAAGGTGACATTTATCTGTGTAAAATTCCCCTTTAGTGTTCTTTCTTTGAATCCTATCAGGTCTGATTTATTAAATTTTGATTTTCATTTTTCTCAGGATATGTTTAGAATGCATTTTTGATTTTTTCTTTGGCTCAGTCATTGTTGAAGAGAATTTCCTTTAGTTTCTCTGTAATTGTGGATTTACCAGAGTACTTCCTGTCACTGGTTTCTTCACATTTCAGTACACTGTGTTCAGCAAAGATACTTCAAAACACCAGTCCATGTCATCCTCGAATACTGGTGAAAAGATCCTCAAAAAACGATCAGAAGATTCCAGGAGAGTTCCTGATTTTCAGTCCATATTGGAAGCCCAAAACTGAGCCCTAATGTCAAAAAACAAATGCATCAGTGGCCAGGATGGGACAGATACACTTGCCAGGCAGAGTAACTAATGGCAAGCAGGCAAAAGGAGAGCTTCCTGCTAGCTTTTATCTGGTCTGCCCAAAGTTTAGAGTGGCTCTTCCTCTCCAAACAATCTGACCAAGGAAAGGCCTCACAGAAATGTCCAGCAATTTGCCTTTGATTCCAGAACTCATACAATTCTTGCATACAGTTTCCTCATTATATTTTCTTTCTTTTACTTATTATTAATACATTTACTATCAATATTTTTAAAATCATAATTAATACTTTTAATAACCATGGTAATAAATTTCTGTCAACACAAACCCAGACATATCTGGGAAGAGGGAATGTTAGTTGAAAAAAATGTCTCTGTAAGATTGATCTGTAGGCAAGTCTTGATTACTGATTGATATGGACGGACCCAGATCACTGTGGACAGTGCCACTGCTGGGCAAGATGGCCCTGGGTTGTATAAGAAAGTAGGTTAAGCAAACCCTGAGGAGCAAGGCAGTGAGAAGGATTCCTCCATGGATTCTGTTGTAGTTCCTGTTTCTGTGTTCCTGCCCTTGACATCTCTCTATGATGGACTGTTAGCCTGAGAGTTACAAGCTATAATAAACACTTTCCTTCCCAGGTTGTTCTTGGTGGTGATGTTTATCAAAACAAAAGAAACCTATCCATGGAAGTATCTTAGTTTCTTTTCTAACTTCACAATGATTAAAAATAAAAGTTCAGAAATAACACTTCATAGGTAATGAGACTATATGAACTGCTGAGACATGAGCTGTCTGAATGTGCCTTAGACAGCGGACAACCTGGTTCATAATTTTGTTGTATAACTCATATTGGCTTTGTTATCTACTTGATAACCATCATAATGATACATCTCCTAAAAATTTAACAGGAAAAAAATTCACATTCAGTTCTATCAGGTACTTTGGGTTGCTTGTTTTATTAATTAAAATTTTAGTCATTTACTGTCACAGCATAGAGATAATTACTAAGTTTAAAGTCTTATTGAAATTCCCATAGAAAACACTTATTATACCCAGAAGTTGAATCATTGATACTTATGGTGCATATAGAAAATGGCTATAAAGATAGCTCAAATTAATTTTGAAGTTACAATAAAGAAATGATAACTTCTTTAAGAGACAAATAGTTTTACCCTAATTTAAATACAATAATATATATATGCATACATATACCTGCAGGTGTATGTATTAACCAATAGGGTGCTGCATTATATAAATTTTATGTACTTTAATGTTTCTGTGTACTAATTAAAATCAGTCCCAGTGGAATATCTACAAAACAACTGTTGTGCCTAAGGTTCAAGGAACACTGTAAAAAGAGGGCAGAAAGTCTGTAGGAGCCAAAGAAACAGGGAATTTGCTGTGAGGCTGTGTCTCCTGGTAATTTCAGAAGTTACACTCATAAAGTTTCATCAGCATGACTACATCTATGCCAAGCCACTCAATCCCTGTGCCTATTTTTTTAACCTATAAAAGAGAGATTACTTTAATGATAGTCCCTAAGTGCCTTCTCAACTTTAACATACTTTATATTTATCTAACTACAAAAAGGTAAGTGAGTCAGCCATGGTGGCACACACTTTTAATCTCAGCAGAGGCAGTCTGATCTCTGTGAGTTCAAGGCCAGCCTGGTCTCTGTAACGAGTTCCAGTCCAGCTAGAAGTACAGAGTAAGACTCTGTCTCAAAAACAAAACACATAACAGAAATAAATAAGAAAGTGATGATGTTTTAAAACAGGGCGTCTTTGTTGTAATACTCAGAGAAAATCTAGTGGAACCATTTCAAATCACAAAGCTGCTGGAGGTTCCAAGGGAGATCAACACAGCAATCAAACAAGGAAGCAGAAATAAACTGACAAGCAACATTTCTCAGAGACCCATTTTTAGTGGGGCAGAGGATCTCTGTTGAGTTTCAGCTTTATTGCTTACAATTGGGGAACAAATTAAACGTAACTTTTCTGACTCAGTATAATCATACATAAAATGGGAATGAGACTATCTACTTGGACTTGGACTATATCATAAGAAGACACAAAGAAATACAGCACATTCATGTACTCTATACATACGAAATCATCAAAAGCCGTCACAAGTGAGTATTATGAATTATCATTTGGGAGCAATACAGAGTTTGGAAAAATAGTGAAAGAAAAACTGCCAAGTAAATAAGAATGATTGAGATATCAGACAAAACTAGTAACTTTATGATTAATTTATTGTATTTCTAAAGGATTTGATTCTACTTTAGATTGCACATGGCTACACTTACTTTTTCCAAGTAGGAAATAATTAAGTTATCAAAATAGTCAAAAAAGTTACTTTTTCATCAGTTTCTAGAAGTTAAGAAGAATATCCAACCTTCTAGTGCATTAGCCTTTGGATCTGGTTTAAACTCTTCTGCTTCACTAAGATAAAATAAAAAAGAATAATTTTTAATGTGTATATTTAACAAATGAAGAAGCTACTGGTTAACAATGATCTGCCATTCTCTACATGGAAGCAGACCTGGGACAGGGTGCTGCTAAAATTCAAAATGGAATGAGAATGATTTATGCATTACTTTTCCCCACTTTTAAATTTATTATTAAATATACATAAAATTGACAAGCTTAGAAAGTTGCAATGTATGGTTTTCTGTTGTTAAGCACATATTCATTGCTATGCAAACATCACCATCTTCCACTTTTAGACATGTTTTGTTCTTAAACACTAACACCCATTTGGTGCCCAATGTGAGGCATGACCACAAGGACAGAGAAATCATGCCAGCTATGAACAAACTGAGAAGACATATTTGGTAAGACACCTTGGAAGTCCTCAACGAGAGAGTTAAGTAATAAAAAAAGGAAAATGATTTCCCACGTTAAGGATGGGAAATATAATATGAGGACATTAGGACCCTGTATAATGCTACTCTGGGTGACTTGAAAACAGAAGTGGAAAATGAAAAGATATATTACTTAATTGAGATTGACATAATATCGATTATAATTACTAGCAGTCTGGTAATTCATAATTTATCCTTAATAGTCATACTGGTTTCTTGTGCCAAATATGAGAAGTGGATTGATAGCATACAAGCCTTAGAAAAACTTATAAATGAAAATAAGAAAAATACTCAGACACAGAGGAATTTATACAAGAACCTACTACATCACCACATGATGAAACTGAAGAGCAGCAGCACAAGGATGTTAGAAAATCAAACTTAGCTTATCCAGTTACTATACAAGAACTACCAGTAGATGATAGTCATCCCCAAGGTTATTAAGAAGTTAAAAAGGAGTCCTATAAAAATATTAGATTTGAGGAGATTTAAGGAAGTGATTGTTTCATATAGTAAGCATTCACTCTATGTGAAGCAGAGATTAAATTCATGGTCAACTCAGAAAAGAACTGGAAAGGTTTGGCAATAGCAATATTGGGAGCCAGTTCTCAGCTACAATGGTGAACATGGTAAAAAGAGGAAGCTAGGGCTATAGAACAACAAAATAGAGCTGGGAGTATTAATATTTCCCAAGATCAGTTTTGAGGTGAAGGTCAATATGCTGAGTTACAAAGGCAGCTTTAATTTGATGCTAATGCCTTGGCCTTGGTGTTATGTTATTTAGCAACTTTAAATGCTTGGGACAAGGTTGAAGAATCAGGAAAGAGGCCTGAATCATTTACTAAAATTATAGAAGGCCCCAAAGAAGAATTCATTGATCTTTTGTGAAAATTGGCTTCAGCTGTAAATAGAATAGTATCAGATCCAGAAATCAGACAAACATTAATTGAATCTTTGTTCAGAATGCAAAAGGGTGATTAGACCTTTAAAGGCAAGATCAGCACCAACATTGGATCTGATATTGGATCTCATGTTTATAATGTTACTCTTATAAGAGAAATAATTTCTAAAAGTTTTAAGAAAAGTCCAAATGTCAGATGTTTTAATTGTGGTAAGCAAGGTCATTTGAAAAGGGATTGTAGGCAAGGCAGTCCTAGAAACAATGATTATTCTGTAGATAATCCAAATAGCAGGCCCCAGCCTTCTGGTATATGCAGAAGGTAGACAAAGGCTGATATTATACTAATGAATTCAGATCAACAAAGGAAAGGCAAGGTAACCCTTTGCCATCAAAATGCCCTAAGGGGCCTCCCACAGGCCTTGATATCAAATTTGGTTTAATAATTACCTGTTATCATTGGAGAAACTCATAAACAGAACAATTAAGACTTAATACCTGTTATTAAAAACAACACTGATCTGGATGTAATCAAGGATAGAACAGCTTCAGTAGATAAAACAAAAAATTCAGAAGAAACAAGAAAACAAGTATTTTTGGCACACTGCTACAAATGATAAGAGACCAAACTTAAAAATACAAGTAAATGAGGGCTGGGGATTTAGCTCAGTGGTGAAGTGCTTGCCTAGCAAGCACAAAGCCCTGGGTTCTGTCCTCAGCTCCAAAAAACTAAAAATAAAAAACAAATAAATGATATTGAAATTAAAAGTTTACTAGACACAGGAGTTAGATGTAAATAGTTTCACCAAAATGTTGGCATCCAAATTGGCCTTTTCAGGAGGTAAATATTCAGCTTTAGGGATTGGAACTTTACCTCAAGTGAAACAAAGTGCAAGATGGAGGGAGTGTATAGGGCCAGAAGGACAAATAGGAAAATTAAAGTCATATGTGGCTAACATATGAATTTATAGGGAAGTGATTTGTTGTAGCAGTGGAAAACACAGGTTAACATTCTTCCAATCTCATAAACAAACCATAAAATAAAATATGCTTCCAAGAAAAATGTTAAAAGATATTATCACGAAGATTCACAGACCATTCAGGTTGTACATAAATAGGACACAACAGCTGTTGGTCTTTTAAAAGTACCAACAACCCTACCTTTAAAATGGTTAAATGACAAATCTGTGTGGGTGGAACAATGGCCTGTGACATCAGAAAAATTACAGGCACTAGAACAGCTGGTACAAGAGCAGCTAAGTGCTCAACACATTGAAGAATCAACTAGTTCTTGGAATTCTCCTGTACTCATCATTAAAAAAAAATCTGGAAATGGAAAATGTTAACAGATTTAAGAGCCACAAATAAGGTGATTTCGTCAAAGGGCTCTTTACAGCCTGGAATTTCCTTGTTTTCTTTATTACCTAAGGGAAGGTCTATTTGAAAAACTGCTTTTTTTTGTTTTTTTTTGTTTTTGTTTTTTCGAGACAGGGTTTCTCTGTGTAGCTTTGCGCCTTTCCTGGAACTCACTTGGTAGCCCAGGCTGGCCTCGAACTCACAGAGATCCACCTGCCTCTGCCTCCCGAGTGCTGGGATTAAAGGCGTGTGCCACCACCGCCTGGCTGCTTTTTTTTTTAAACTATACCTTTACAAGAACAGGATAAAAATGTGCCTTCACAGTGCCTACTTATAGTGATGTTCAGCCTGTTAAAAGGTATCAGTGGAATGTTCTTCTATAAGGAATGTTAACAGCCCCTCCTGTGTCAATATTTTTATAACAGCCATTAGAAATAATTCATAAGCAATTTCCTCAATCTAAAATTTGTCAATATACTGATGATATCTTACTGGCTGATTTAGAGATATACCTTAGAAAAAACATTTGATGAAGTAAAGAGAATTTTGCCTTGCTGGGGATTACAAATTACTCCAGAAAAAATACAAAGAGGAGATTCTACCAATTATCCTGGATATAAGATAGGTTTATTGAAAATTTGACCACAGAAATTAGAAATCAGGAGAGATCAATTACAATCTCTTAATGATTTCCAAAAATTGCTGGAAGCACGGGCTAAGGCCCACAATTGGATTAACTACTCATGAGCTAAGTAATTTCTTTCAAACCTTACAAGGTGATAAAGACTTAAATAGTTCAAGAAATTATCAGCTAAGTCTGAGAGAGAATTTGCTCTGGTAGAGAAGAAATTACAGGATGTGCATTGGATTGCTTGGAGCCAAAGCTTGATTGTATTCTGGTTATTTTATCATCTATGCATTCTCCCACAGGAATTCTTATGCAGAAAGAATATAATATCTTAGAATAGATATTTTAGCATACAAACAGACTAAAATATTAAAGACCCATATATAAAATTTTTCTGAATTGATTCTTAAAAGAATTTGTCAATTAACAGAAATAGACCCAGCAGAAATTGTGGTACTTTGTTTGTTTGTTTGTTTGTTTTTGAGACAGGGTTTCTCTGTGTAGCTTTGGAACTCCCTCTGTAGTCCAGGCTGGCCTCGAACTCACAGAGATCTGCCTGGCTCTGCCTCCCAAGTGCTGGGATTAAAGGTGTGTGCCACCACCACCGAGCTTGATATCTTTTACTAATGCTGAAATTGCCTCATTATGGGCAGAAAAAAATGAACATTGGCACAGAGCTTGCAGTAATTTTTTGGGAGAAATTAACAACAAATATCCCCAAGAAAGAGACATCTGTTTATAAAAAGAACTAATTGGATTCACCCTCATATAGTAAAAGGGACGCCAATTTCTAGATCCCCTACATTCTACACTGATGCAAATAAACCAGGAAAGATAGGTTATAAGTCAGGAACAATAAAGTGGCTCAAAGCCCTTATGATTCAGTTAAAAATTCAGAGCTATATGCCATTCTTATGTGTTTTTTTGTTTTGTTTTGTTAGATTTTCCTGCATCTCTTAATATAGTTACTGATTCTCAATATGCAGAAAGAGTTGTTTTACAACTCATTCCAGATTATTCAGAATTAACTTCACTATTTATTCACTATTTATTCAACAACAAGTAATCAGAAATAGAAATCACACATTGTATGTAACACATATCAGATCCCATATGGGTCTACTAGGCCCTCTATCACAAAGTAATAATTAAATTGATCAGTTACTAATAGGAAGTGTGCTAGAAGCTGTAGAGAGCTGCAGGAAGCTGCACCCTTAAGATGGAGCTGGCTTCCGCCCCCCCGCCCTCCCGGTGGCGAGCGCTCTTTGTGCTAAGCAATACCTTATTTGGCTTGGTTTCAGATTTTGGCTTGCTAAGGCATACGTGTACCTATCCAGGAATCCCATGTGGCGCAGTGTGGCTGGTGGACTGAGACCTATATAAGGCTGGGGCGGGCTCTCCCTAGGGTAGAAGAACAAAGAAAACAGATTAAAAGGCCTGAATAAAACAGCTTGAAGAAGAGCTCGGGGTTGTGTCTTCCTTGCTGGTCGAGGCAGGCGCAACAAGAAGCCTCAGAATTTCATAAGAAACACCATGTTAATAGCAAAGATTTGAAGAAAGATTTTGTTTTCTATCACTTGGCAACAAGCCAAGGAAATTATAAAGGGAATGTCTTACTTGTTTTTTTTAGAGCCAAACCCCATTACCTGCAGGAAGTAACCCAAAAGGTACCCAAAGAAATAAACCTTGGCAAATACATGTTTCATTTTGCAGAGTTTGGAAAATTAAAATATGTGCACCATACCACAGATACATATTCAGAGTTTCAATGGATAACTGCTTTAATTTCTGAAAAGGCTGATTCTGTAATTATACATTTATTAGAAGTTATGGCCATCATGGGAATACCTGTATAAATTAAGACTGATAATGCTCCAGCATATGTCTGTAGTAAAATGAAACAGGTTTTTTTTTTTGCATATTACAACATAAAGCATATTACAGATATACCACATAATCCTACAGGACAAGCACATATAGAAAGATCTAATTGTGCTTTAAAAGATATACTTAAACAAAAAGGGGCAATAAAGACACGCTGAAATAGATTACACAGTGCTTTAATAACTTTGAATTTTCCAAATGCTAATGAGAAAGGAATGACTGTGGAGAGACATTGGATAATAATAAAAAAAACAAAACTATGGAATTAAATCAGTCCGTATATTTTAAAGATGTGTAGACCTCAGAATGGAAACAGAGACATGTGTTACATTGGGGAAGAGGTTTTGCCTTTGTCTCCATAGGAGAAGAAAAGTGATGGAAACCATCAAAATTGAAAAAGATTAGATTCGAACAGGGAGACCTCCTCAAATAGGAGAGTTGCTAGTTCATCAGACAGCTTGGTCATTCAATCTAAACTAACTTGTAAAGACTAACAAATACCTATCATTTAGTCAGGCATGAAAAATAAAACCAAATAATGTTTTGAATGATAATTTACCAAAGGCACACTTGCTTGTGGTGATATTTAATTTGGGCTCTAACAAATGAAGCTTACCTGGGTATCGGAGGACAAAGCCAGCCACAATATTAAACATAGAGGTCAGGCAGTGGTAGCACACGCCTTTAATCCTAGCATTCAAGAGGCAGAGATTCAACCGGATCTCTGTGAATTTGAGGCCACACTGGTAACGGAGCCAGGCATGGTGGCACACGCCTTTGATCCCAGCACTAGTTAACTATAGAGGTCTGGAGATCTGTACAGACAGACAGGAAGTGATAGAGCTGGACAGAAAGAGGAAGTGATGTAGCTGGGCGGAGAGAGGAAGTAAGATGGCAAGGCATAGAAAGGTATATAAGGCATGAGTATATAGGAAGTAGCTCTCTTGGGCTGAGGATTTCCTAGTGGTAAGAACTTGTGGATGGCTTGTTCTATTCCTCTGATCTTTGAGCTTTCACCCCAATATCTGGCTCCAGGTTTTCTTTTTTCTTTTTTTCTTTTGGTTTTTCGAGACAGGGTTTCTTTGTGTAGCTTTGTGCCTTTCCTGGAACTCACTCTGTAGCCCAGGCTGGCCTCGAACTCACAGAGATCCGCCTGGCTCTGCCTCCCGAGTGCTGGGATTAAAGGTGTGCACCACCACTGCCCGGCCAGGTTTTCTATTAATAAGACCGCTTAGCAATTCGTGTTACGCTTGCCTTACTGGCATGAAATGAAAAATGGGTTTCTTAAAACACATGTCTTAATTCCATGTTAGAATGTTAGACTGTAGATTGCTACATGGCCCATGCCATCTTGGACATCAGCTTTTGTGTTTTCTTCTTAAATAAAAAGGATATTTTTGTTGTTTGGTATTGAAAACATAGTTAAGAGATTGAAAATGTTTTAAGTAAATTCAAAGGATTGCTATAGTTCAAACTTGTTTTCTAAATCTCCAAGAGTTGGAGTGATTTGGAGCCAAGATAAAATATTTGAGCAGGGCAGTGGTAGCCCATGCCTTTAATCCCAGCATAGACTGGTGAATCTCTATAAATGAGTTGTTTTCTAAATTCTAGAGTCACAATGACCAAGGTCATGGTGACACGTGCCTTTGATCTCACCACGCAGGGAAAAAACTCATAGACAGCTCCTAATTGGTATGTTTGCACACTATAGAAATCACATACCATGTTTCCAGAATATTATAAAATCCCTATGAGGTTACTAGAAAGGCATCTGATTTCCAATGGGCACAGGAACAAAGAGCAGCTTTTGTAACTGTATGCTCTTCTCCATGCTGCAACCCTGACCAATATTGAAC
Organism: Peromyscus eremicus; assembly: GCF_949786415.1. Lineage (NCBI taxonomy): Eukaryota > Metazoa > Chordata > Mammalia > Rodentia > Cricetidae > Peromyscus > Peromyscus eremicus. Next base: position 118,274,979 of record NC_081416.1, on the reverse strand, counting down.
CAGTTGATATTCTAATTATGGATATCATATTTATTGGTGAACTGGCAACTGGAGACTCTTCATAAAGCAAAAAGGAGTCCACCAATTTTTTCCTGTTGGCTTCTAATGCAAACACTTTCCACATAAGGAGAATAAATGTTATCTCGTTTGAGAGACAAATCTGGACATTTTTATGAGGTATGGAGAACCTTATACTCAGTCATTGCCAACCACCCTATGGTCATAATGGTGCCGTTACAATGATGGATTGGGTCCATTTAAAGCCAGAGACCTTCACAGGCTTAGCTATTTAAGGAAATGTATTACATTGGAACCGCTACCTATCTGAATTTCTTTACGACCAGGGTATGGTAGCAAAGGGATCTGTGCCTTCCCACACTGAGGAAGTAGTTCAGTTGCCCATAATCCCCATCCTTAAACCTATCACTCCTCCCGCAAAAGAGGCACCTATTGAACTGTGGGGACCAAGAGAAGGATCACATTTGGCTAACACATGGTTTACTGATGGTTTTTAACCACTGATGGAAAGCGACAGCCTATAGACCAGGTATGGAATGGCCAACACTGAGGAAGGAACCACAAAATCAGTGCAGCACTGTTGGCTATAAGAAAAACAACTAGGAAAGCAAAGGAAAATCTCCATCTTCTCCAATTCATGGTGTGTGTGCAATGGTATAGCTATATGGCCATCAAATGGAAAACCACCAACTCTCAGATAAATGATAAAGATATCCAGTCATAGGAGGCATGAATGGAAATGGTATACCATGGAAAAACTTAGCAAAGACATCAAATCTTAAGTTGTTCATACAGGCAAGACAGCCAAAACATCTAAAAATAATGAAATAGTGGACAATTTGGCATCATGTTTAATTAAGACTAGAATATTAAAATTTGCCAGGGAACAATTTAGAATAAATCAGCAAGAATGATAGATTACACATTTGAAAAACTTAAAAATTTACCCCTAAGTAATAGGGGGAAATGGAGAATCAAATTAAAACAGGACAACCCTATGACAATAACTATTATAAGGAAATCATAGCCAGGTGGTGATTCACACCTTTAATCCCAGCACTTGGGAGGGAGAGACAGGCACATAAGAGATACAGTGATTCAGCTTGCAAAAGGAAGGCTGAAATTCAAAGCGAATGTTCTTTGTGATCTAAAAATAAATGCACTTAAATATTGAATTTATATATAAAGAAAAGTGGGAATGTATGCATATTTATTTACACATACTGAGGTATAGTTTCAAAATTTCAAAATTATTTTAATTGAAAGATAATACTTGTTCTGTTGCCAAAATCATTTTGCCCTAGGAAAGATAGAACCTGCAAAAACCAGGTACTCCCAGCATTTGAGTTGGGGTAGGGTTTTGATTTTATCTTTCTAGGAGAATAAAGGCATCCAACTAAGGAATTCAGAGACCACTGGAAAAGTGAAACATCTAAAGAAAAAGAATGTATCATCAAGAGAAAACATCCCCAAAAAAGAGTAAATTTGGTCAAATGGTATCACCTACTTCCAGTTGACTGGCCTGAAATCCCAGCTCAGAGTTCCAGAATAGTGACCTAAAGATCAGCTTTGGACTATAAACTGCTCAGGACATTCCAATTTCTGAGTTCATATCACACTGACACAAACATTTTACAGAACTTTGAACTGAAAAATGCTTAATCCAAAGACTGCCAAATACAACCTAGCTGGACATTGTGAGAAGTTGGACAGATATAGCTTCATTATTGCAAATAGTTCTAATGTGTTAGAGTCAAAAACCTTTCCTGTTTATTTAGACAAAAAGGGAAATTTTGCAGGATATTTGATCACACTGTGAACCCTGAGATTGCATTATTTATTGGAAAAACCTGTTTCAAGTTGTGTGGCTCAGGCCTACCACACATCTTTAATCCAAGAGCTTTCTGCTTGAATATTGTAAACAGGATTAAATAAAGTCAGCCATAGGTCAAGAGGCAGAGCAAGCAACCAGTTGACAGGATGTGAAGATAGGATTAATCCATAGAGCATAAGAGGGAGTCAGGAAGATGGATCGAGAGATGCACAGGAAGTAGAAGGGAGGGACGCTGAGTTGGACATTTTTGTTGGAGATGGTGTAGGACAAAGGTCTTTTCCTGGGATATCAGAGGAGGAGGAAGGTCAGCCAGGTGCTTTTGTGCCTCTCTGAGGTAGTAGGCTTTCATCTGGCCCCTGAGTCTTTATTGGTACAACTGAACATTTGAGATTTAGTTAAAAATAACACAGAGCAGATGATTTTTTTTGTTGTTTTCAGTGCTGTGGGTTGGACCTAGGTCTTAACACGAGTTATGCAACAATCTCACTTTCTACAGATCATTTCTAACTTCCATATAACTCAGCCAGGGATCTGGATCCATCTTATCAACATGAAGTTCTCTATGGATGTCCAACAAATATTTATATATAGCTCAAATACAACATGGAATCTCTTGTTTAACAAATAAGGTTGAATTTCCTTAAGCAGTGTCTATTTTCCATTTTCTCTTCAGCTAGTGGTTCTAGGTTTTTGCTTTTTGTTTTTTTGTATTAAATACTGAATTGAGTTTCATGCTTGGTTAATTATTTAACCTATGCTATATATCTCCAGGCTTATGCAGATGATGACTCTATTATGCTTTGCTGGATCATCAAGGTACATCCCAGAACAGAATGTCTGAGGTTGGCTACTCTTCCAGGCTTCTGGGAATTACGTTTGTCCCCTACCTTATACTGTAACTTGTCCCTGGAAGACAGTCCGTCTGCTAAGCCTTTGGAAGAGGGCATGTCAAGCTCAGCTCTTTTAACATGTGTCTTGTTAAGTTTCATAGTCTGATTTCCAAATGCTCCAGTACTTTCAATATTTTCACCAGAAGTGGGCGGACAGCATTTGCTTAGTGCTAAGAACTTTCTCAGGCTGCTTGTGCTCATTGTTGTCTTTGGAGAAACAACTTTGGTTTCTGAAGGGTTCACAACTTCTTCACCATGACATCCAGATATTTCTCCTAACCACTGATGTCCAGCAACCTCTTCTAAAACAATTTCCTCTTCATCAGAAACCACATCCTCTCTGAAGTTACTTTTGGAATCTTTTTGACTAATATTATGAGCTATTAACCGAACAATCAGATCTTTTTTGTTATGAATATCTTTCAAAAGCTCTACTCTCGTGATATCAGGTCTTCTTATACTTTGGAATGAATTCCTGCCAACAGCCTGGAATTGAACATACAATAAATATTAAAAATAAATATGTCAATATCTTTTCTGATATTACTTTGTGTCGTAGCTATTTTTTTTTTATGATTTCTAACCTCAATCTAGCTAATATCTTCAAATTCCACTTACTGGTATATTTTCACTATTTTAAAAGGAAGAAATAGATAAAAATCATATGCAATACTTGTTTGTATCTAGCATTATTTTTACGTTGAGATAATATTTATCTGTCATAATTTATTCCAAATATCCAGACCAACAGAATAGTTTAAGCTTTATATTTTCTTATTAAATAAACTTATTGTCTTCTATTTTTGTGATTTCTTTTAAAAATTGTTATAGAACCACATAATTAACTTTTTGTCCTTATTAAATGATCCTATTGACATCTAGACATTAGTTTTTAAAGAAAAGGCTCTTTTTCTATCAAACTCTACATATAAAAGCAATGCCACATTGGAATTGTGATCTTCAGCTTATTTTTTTTTACTCCATAATCACATTCTTTGTCTTTTGCAAAAATTACTAAATCTTCATTTCTTTTTCATATTCTACTCAAATCCCAATTACTATTTTTAATATAGAAGAATCCAAGAAAGAGTAATTATCATTCAGTAACCAAATCACTCCATTTCAGCTGCCTCTGCTGTATCACAGAAAGTATAAATAAAGTTATAATTGATCTTCAACTCAACCTTTATTTGCAACTTTCTAAACTACATTTTCAAGTGACAATGTCTTCAAAAGATATCTTCTGTGGAAATAAACTATTAAGAAGCAACTCTTGAAAAATTCAAAGCACTCTATTATATGCAAAATATTAGTAAGATTAGAAAATCCAAATATATGCAATATAGTTTGGGGATTTGTTATTGCAGGTGATTTAAATATGTCTTATTGGGTGAAAAGTATGACACTTCTAAGCATAAGGTTAAAGCCATGAGGTAAAGCCAAGGGCCTAAGGTACCTGGCCTAACCTATAGATTTTTTTCTGTCCTTTTGTTGACAAAAGACATAGTCATAATCAGACTGGCATGTAAGATTTATGTGCTCTGAATTCCACATGGCTGCTGGTTGTTTATTGTTATTTTTGTTGTTATTACTACTACTATTACTATTATCAAATGGACTTTTCTTCCATTAAAAAGAAAATGGTATTTGTGTTTAAAAATTCACTGTGACCTAAATAAAGTTGGTAACCAGGAAAAGAATTAGTTATGGATAGTTCTATAGATAATCAAAATTTATTTTAGCGATATTATTTTATAGGATGTTCATAGTAATTTTACACTCAGGAAATTGCTTACATATAAATGAATACTTCACAAAGTATATGCTAATGTAGCAATGGGAATTCAGAAAAGAGAGGAGATTGTATGATGGCAAGGACCTCATATGTTCTTTAAAAAAGGGTAAATGAGATTAGAGGAGTTATGAGTGCACAATAATTTTAGTATTTCAGTTTGAAAACACCTGCAATTCCCACACCAAGAGGCAGAGGCATGATAGTCAGAGGGAGCCAGAGAGAGCCTGGGATAACTTTTTTGGGGGATACATGAACAAATGTCTGTTCATCTCAGACAGAACTCAAGGATAGACTAAAAAACAAACAACAACAACAAAAAAAAAAAAACCCAATTTTATCCAACTCTAGCTTACTAGTCTTACTGAAACCAGTGAGTTTATTGAGGTTACTTACAGGAACATTTCAATGATCACATCTTCTAGAAACGTAGCAGGAATAATTCTAGGTTTGCTTTCTGATGAGGACTGTGGATGGTCTGGCTTACTAGGCTGACTTTCCATCTCTTTCTCTCTTTTTCTCTCACTCTCTTTTCTTTTCAGCTTCTTCCCTTGCTTTCTCTTTAGCAGTGATGTCTCTGTTAGCTGATGGGGATGAATCCTTTGTTGTAACGGGCTGTGCAGAATCTTGAAGTACAAACAAAGCTTTATCACTAAGGAGGCTTTTGCTGTATATTGGTCTGGAAAAAATCAAATGGCTGTTGAGAAGATATTGTTAAAACATTGTCATAAATATTTTCAATGACATTTTCAACACATTCAGTTTCCGAGTATAGTTCATCTATATCTATTTCGACTACAGACTGTGAACTCTCTTCCTTGACTGGCTGTTGGGCGATTTTTAATTTTTTTTTTTTTTTTGGTGATGTTCTCTGTACTCCCACTCTTGGGCTTGTCATCTATTTTCACCAAACTGACTAGCATCGTCAATTTTCTTTTCATTGTCTGTTACAAAATCTGATTCAAGTACCTCCTTCTCAGAACTGTTACTAACAGTAGCGACTGCAAAATGGGTGTATATTTCAGTCATCTGTCCCTGCTCATTGATGAGAACTAAGTTCTCTTTCCCGGTTTCATTACTTTTACATTGTCACTCAAATGTTGAACCTGAGGATCTTTAGTTTTCACACTGGTAGTTGGAGATGTAACCTTTGAGGCATTCTCATTTTGGGAGTGGCAGATTTCAGTTTATTTTCATGATCTTTCTTTGTTTCTGTGACACCTGTAGTTGATTCTGACATCAGATTGATGATACTGCTTTTCATGAAGGTAGCTATAGAGTTAATTACTGGACGATGGATATCATCTCTTTTCATTGATGTGTCTTCAGACAGAGCAAGCTAGCTCTGCTTTAAGCATCTACTAATCTGCATGGAGGTTTGCTGTAGTAGGAGCTGAACTCTTTGGGTGATATTTTCTGAATCTAGAAACAAAAAGAAAGTTGAGCACCAGTCTCCTGAAAATAGTGGCTGAATCTTGAATGTCAAGATTGCCTTCTGGGCTAAAGAAGAAACCATTTCTATAACAATGTTACCAGTGTCATCTTTCTGAATACCATCAGATCCAAATTTCCCTATGAACTGATCATATACAAAATTAGATATCTCATCAACTGTCTCCTTTCCAATTGGTGGGAAAGAAAATATTTCTTCAGCATGTGGTAACACTTTGATTTCACTTTTCCTAAATTCCCGTATGAGAGAGTTTGCAAAGTTGATAGCTAAGCTTACAGTTTCTGGCTCTGGCATATCCTTTTTCCTAGAATCTTCAGCAAGAGTTGCAAAAGAGTCGGGCGGTGGTGACGCACACCTTTAATCCCAGCACTCGGGAGGCAGAGCCAGGCGGATCTCTGTGAGTTCGAGGCCAGCCTGGTCTACAGAACGAGATCCAGGAAAGGCGCAAAGCTACACAGAGAAACCCTGTCTCGAAAAACAAAAAACAAAAAACCAAAAACAAAAAAAAAAAGAGTTGCAAAAGAACATAATTTGTGAGCAAGGTCAACAATTACATCTTCTAAAAATGCAGCTGAAAACAGAGAAGGCTGCACCTTTTCTTTCCCAGACTCAGCAACAACAGAAGCATGGCCATATTCAGGTAAGTTACTAGAAAGTGAGTCTTCACCATATAAAAAATGGTTGCAAATGATGATCCACGAATGCCTTAATAATGAAACCAGCTAATTTACTGAGAAACAAACCTCCCTTTTTGTGTTCATCTTTCTGTACTTCTGCTTGGAATTTAGAGTTTTTCAAAATATTATTACATACAGAATCAACGAAATTCTCAGTAGTTCCTAATTGCATACTGTCTTCATTCTCCTCTGCAGTGGCAAATCTGATCTCATGTTCAGAAATTTCTTTTATAATTTCATCAGTCAGTTTTGAAGCTGCAGCCATGAACTCATCTGTGGTGGTACTGTGTTCCCCAAAATATTGTGCACCCTCATAAACTTATCTGGGGTCAGAGAACAGAACAGCCACTAGATATAGAAGGTAGAAAATGGTGGCACTCACGCCTTTAATCCTAGCATTCCAGAGGCAGAAATCTGTCTGGATCTGTGTGAGTTCAAGGCCACATTAGAAACAGCCAGGCATGGTGACACACGCCTTTAATCCCAGAAAGTGAGCCTTTAATCCCAGGAAGTGAGGGCAGAATGCAGAAAGGTATATAAGGAGTGAAAACCAGGAACTAGGCTGGTTAAGCATTCAGGCTTTCGAGAAGCAGTTCAGCTGAGATTCATTTGGACAAGGACTCAGAGGCTTCCAGTTTGAGGAAACAAGATCAGCTGAGGAACTGTCGAGGTGAGGTAGCTGTGGCTTGTTCTGCTTCACTGATGTTCCTGCATTCACCCCAATAACTGGCCTCAGGTTTGATTTTATTAATAAGTACCTTTAAGATTCATGCTACACTCATCACCATCATCTGGCCCAAACTCTTTTTCCTTTAGTTTATTTGTAGTATCATCTGAAGGGAAGATAGTTACTAAAAGCTTGTAAATCATATTTTCTATCAGACAACAGGGGAACACTGTAATGTATGATGACATGGCATGGGTATCCTTCAAGGAGACATTGAGCACATTTTTTATGATATTTTTAACTTGAGGGGAAGAATAGAAAGAAGGCATTAATTCACCTGAAACTAATGCCTGTACCTGATAATCATAAATGTCTTCCAGTAGAAAATGATATATTTTTCCTTCAAACAAGTAGTGTCATTTTGTATAGTCCTGTGTAGTTGAATCAGTGATTTATATTCATCTAATATATTTTCATAAACTGAGCTGACTGTTTTTTGAACCATTTTTTTTATGTCTCTGAAAACCATAGACTCTCATCCAAATTTTCTGCAAGTAAATCTCGGATGTAGTGAACTCTAAAACAATTGGTTTTACTAATGTAACGATATCCATTATTTGGGCTATTGCTCTCTCTGGGGTTTCAGCAGCCAAGGACTCCTGTATGAATGTCTGAAGAATTTTGCATAAAAGCTCAGAAATTACTTCCTCCAAAAAGATAGCTGAGTTCATAATGAAAGACAATTCTTTTTGCTCAGGGTTTGTTGTGTTCTGCTTGCCAGGCTGAGCAACTGAAGCTGAAAGAAAACTTTTATCTCCTAATAAGAATGACTCTAGATGATGACTGAAGATCTTCTTTATTATAAAACTTGCAATTTTTGAAACAGGTATGCTACTTATACCTTTTTTATCTTTTGTAAGAGACTGGTATAGATTTGAATGAGAAAGATCAGCATAAATGGAGTCAACCATTAACTGTCTTTTTCTGAAATCATACTTTGTTTTTAATTTCCTTATTTTACAATTCATATTGCATGTTTTGAAATTATTGACATGATTTCATTTATCAGTTTCATGACTGTGTTACGTAAGTCTGATTGAGGAGTACACTAGAATGTGATGGACGTATCTGAGACATAAGCTGAGTGACTTTTTTCCAAATTAATATGTGAGAGTATATATTAATAAATTAATATATGATAGTAGTATATATTGTTGACGCTTGTCTTTGGAATTTTGACTTGCTAATATCATAATGGACTCTATTTACCAAAACATTTTGACTAAGTTTGGAATGTAAACTTAAAGGCAGACTTGCTACAAGAGTTGGTGGAATTTGGAAATAAAAAATTTCAGTCAGAATGATTTTGGTTATCCGACCAGCCAATGCCTTTGTGTCATTTAGAAAATCTTTATCAGGCATGATTCCCATTTCATATCCGAGCTACTACCGGTTCACCATGTCCAAGCGAGGGGCTGAGGATTAAAACAGAGAGAAGACAGCGGGTCATTCGTCTCAGTAGAATGTCCTTTATTGAAGGAGGGAGGAGGCCTTAAATACAGACTTACAGCACAGTGGGAGAACCTGGGAGGGCAAAAGTTTGCTACAGATGTTTTATACTCTAGCATTACACTAATATGCAGGATGCACAAACAAGGAATCTCCTGTGAGCGTTCAGGAGGAATGAAACCAGCAAGGAATTAGCATAGGGAGGACATCTGATCAAGGTCAGCAAGCAAGGCAATAGCTACCCAAGGAATGAGGGTCAAGGCCCAACACATATTCTTCTAAAACTTTGCTGTACACAGTGTCAATAATGTTTTTGAGTACATCTCTCTCTACTAGGGAAAAACACAACCGTTTCTCAGCATTCTCTATAGTTGTAACCTGGGCTTTTGAAAATTCCTCTGTTATCCAATTTTTGAGATTTTCAGCTTTATCAAACAAAACATCTTCTGAATTTCTTGTTGATTCCACTTGGACAATGCCAACCACCCTGTGAAATATTTTGCTCACTACTCCAGAGACCACATCTTCCAAAAAAGTTGAAGAATAAGCACTAGAATAAATTAATGGCTGTCTGTCATCAAAACATTTGTATAGTGATGTAGATATTTGCCTTTTTCCCCTAAATGGCTGAAGATGCTGTTCACAGATATATTTAATAATTAAACCTGCCATTTTATCAATGAAAACATCTTTACTTTTTGTGATATTTTGCTCCACTGATTCTTGAGAACTGGGATTTTCTAAAATATTTGTGAAAACAGAATCAACAAGATGGCAAACATCATCTTCTGAGTAAAGAGACTTGGCTTTATCTTCATCTTTTGAAAATCTAATTTCATCTTGGGAAAATTTTCTCCTAATATCACTGATCAGATTAGAAGCAATTTCATTAAAATTAACTCCTTTATTATCTTTTGGAGCTGTTATATTTGAAACCAATTTAGGAGAAGGAAAAATGTAGTACTCTGATCATATCTTCTAAAAATGTATATGGTAGCAATGTATTATATGGAGATAAACTCTGCTTTGCTGTCATTGTTTTTCTCTGCTGAGTAGTACTCCATTGTGTATATGTACCACATTTTCTTAATCCATTCTTCAGTTGACGGGCATCTAGGTTGTTTCCAGGTTCTGGCTATTACAAATAGTGCTGCTATGAACATAGTTGAGCGTGTATCTTTGTGGTATGAATCAGCATTCCTTGGGTATATGCCCAAGAGTGGTATGGCTGGGTCTTGAGGTAGTTCAATTCCTAATTTTCTGAGAAACTGCCATACTGATTTCCACAGTGGTTGTACAAGCTTGCATTCCCACCAACAGTGGAGGAGTGTTCCCTTTGCTCCACATCCTCTCCAACATTGACTATCATTAGTGGGTTTTTTTTTGGGTTTTTTTTTTTTTTTTTTTTTTGGTTTTTCGAGACAGGGTTTCTCTGTGTAGCTTTGCGCCTTTCCTGGAACTCGCTATGGAGACCAGGCTGGCCTCCAACTCACAGAGATCCGCCTGGCTCTGCCTCCCGAGTGCTGGGATTAAAGGCATGTGCCACCACCGCCTGGCTCATTAGTGTTTTTGATCATAGCCATTCTGACAGGTGTAAGGTGGTATCTCAGAGTCATTTTGATTTGCATTTCTCTAATGATTAAGGATGTTGAGCATTTCTTTAAATGTCTTTCAGTCATTTGTGATTCTTGTTTTGTGAATTCTCTGTTTAGCTCTATAGCCCATTTTTTTAATTGGATTGTTCAGTATTTTGATATCTAGTTTCTTGAGTTCTTTATATACTGTGGAGATTAATCCTCTGTCAGATGTGGGGTTGGTGAAGATCTTTTCCCATTCTGTAGGCTGTCTTTTTGTCTTATTGACTGTGTCTTTTGCCCTGCAAAAGTTTCTCAGTTTCAAGAGGTCCCATTTATTAATTGTTGTGCTCAGTGTCTGGGCTGTTGGTGTTATATTTAGGAAGTGTTCTCCGGTGCCAATGCGTTCAAGAGTACTTTCTACTTTCTCTTCTATTAAGTTTAGTGTAACTGGATTTATGTTGAGGTCTTTGATCCACTTGGACTTGAGTTTTGTGCATGGTGACAGATACGGATCTATTTATAATCTTTTACATATTGACATCCAGTTATGCCAGCACCATTTGTTGAAGATACTTTCTTTTTTCCATTGTACAGTTTTGGCTTCTTTGTCAAAAATCAGGTGTTCATATGTGCATGGATTAATGTCAGTGTCTTCAATTTGATTCCATTGGTCCATATGTAGGTTTTTATACCAGTACCAAGCTGTTTTTGTTACTATAGCTCTATAGTAGAGCTTCAGTCAGGGATGGTGATGCCTCCAGAGGTTGCTTTATCATACAGGATTCTTTTAGTTATCCTGGGTCTTTTGTTTTTCCATATCAAGTTGACTTCTTTCCAAGTCTGTGAAGAATTGTGTTGGGATTTTGATGGGGATTGCATTGAATCTGCAGATTGCTTTTGGTAAGATTGCCATTTTTGCTATGTTAATCCTACCTATCCATGAGCATGGGAGATCCTTCCATTATCTGAGATCTTCAATTTCTTTCTTTAGAGATTTAAAGTTCTTATCAAAAAGGTCCTTCACTTGTTTATTTAGTGTTATCCCAAGGTATTTTATATTATTTGTGGCTATTGTAAAGGGTGATGTTTCTCTGACTTCTTTCTCAGCCCTTTTATCATTTGTGTTTAAGAGGGCTACTGATTTTTTTTTAGTTGATCTTGTATCCTGCCACTTTACTGAAGGAGTTTATCAGCTGTAGGAGTTCCCTGGTAGAATTTTTGGGGTCACTTATGTATACTATCATATCATCTGCAAATAGTGAAAGTTTGACTTCTTCCTTTCCAATTTGTATCCCCTTGATCTCCTTTTGTTGTCTTATTGCTCTAGCTAGAACTTCTAGTACTATATTAAATAAATATGGGGAGAGTGGGCAGCCTTGTCTTGTTCCTGATTTTAGTGGTATTGCTTTGAGTTTCTCTCCGTTTAATTTGATGTTGGCTGTTGGCTTGCTGTAAATTGCCTTTATTATGGTAAACTCTGCTTTGACTTAGTAGAATTATCGATGTTACCAAGAACATCATAAACAATGTCATCAGCCATTGAATTAGAACAGGGAGCAGCTGACAAATCCTCAGAAAACAGTGGGTGAAGAAGGTAGTCTGAAACAGCTGCTATGATTAATTGGGCAATATTTTCCACAAAAGCTTCACCATTTTCAGACTCGTCAATGTCAGGATCTAGCCCATGCTGCTTGAAAGTATTTCTATACACTGAGATGACAAGTTCATCTACAATATCTGCATCACTAAATGGAAAGAATGATTGCTTATCACATAGAACAACAACAACAAAATCTGTTTTGTCTACTAAATGGTTATTCACTGAGTTTACTATTTTTTGGGTCATATTTTCCAGCTCAATGTTAGTATTAGGCTTAGGGCTAAAAATCTTTTATAAAACTCTGATAGCAATTTTCCCTACAAATTTATCAGGGTAAATGTGTAAATGTGATGGCTTCTGGAGTTTGTGAGACTCTACAACTTCATTGAGAACTTGTTTGACCATATATGATACCTCATCCAGTGGAGTTTTGGGGCGAGGTAAAGTCTCTCTCCATAAAAATGGTCAAAGGTGGTTTTCAATAATCTCTTGGATAATAAAACTGGATATTTGATCAATCATAATTGGACTTCGGTTGATTATATTCTTCTGCATTAAATCAAGAAAACCAGACATTTGTAATCTAGCATCTTTTGGAGGTTTTTAATCTGTATGGAGACATTGGTTATCATAGATGGTGAACCAGATTTTATGTTTTGAAATGGCTGACATAACCGTATTTGTTACACAGTTGGACATTTCATCAAAATCTGAAGTCATTAAACATTGTTTTTCTAAAGATGAAGGCTTAATAGGCAGGGGCATAAGTTGAGCTAAAAGTCTTCTGATGACATATTCTAAAAATGAGTGTAGTAACATGGTGCTATAACCTTTTGAAGACATGGGTTCAGAAATAAATTTTCTTAGATTGTTTTGAAGTTTATACAGTATGATTTCAGCATCAAGGGTATGATATGAATTTGATCTGAGCTTTCCCTTGCAGCAAGATGGAAGCTGATAGTCTGCAATCTCTAACAATATGCTATTAGTCATTTGTTCAGCTACTGAAGTATTATCATATACCATATATCATATATCATACATATATCATATATCATACCACCACAGGTTACTTTAAATTCACACTGCAGTAAAACATCATAATTTTTGGAATCAACAGTCTTATAGTAATACATCCTTTATGTGCTGATGGAAAATACAGCCTTTCTTCAGGATACCTTACAACAGTAATTTGAGCATTATTAAAGTCATTTACTACATTGTTGATAAATGATGTATTTAATCTCATTAAGCCAGGTTTCAGTGATGTTTATATTTTTCCTCCACAATGAGGTAGACAGCTTAAGAAATAATTCTGAGATTATGTCCTCCAAAAATGTAGCTGAATAAACACCGCCACGTGCACCTATTTGACATAGCTTAGGAAAGACTACTGTGTTCATTCCTCTTGTTTCTTCTCTTTCAGGAAGTAGCAAAGAGAAAGCTTTTACTGTATGTTGTTTGCCAAATGGTGTTTGCATTATTCAAGGACTTGGTCAAAGAATTATTGTCATAGCTCGTGAATCCTACATGGGCATTAGTTTGTCCTAATTCTATTAATTCTCACCTTTTTGCTTCTGGGGGAAAAGGTTGTATTTCTCTTGTTCTGTAGTTCATGCATTTGTTTTCAAAAGGAGCTTGTTGAAAACCAAGAGATAGCTTCTCCATCAAAGATTTAACCATGAGGGCTGGAGAGATGGCTCAGAGGCTAAGAGCACTGACTGTTCTTCCAGAGGTCCTGAGTTCAATTCCCAGCAACCACGTGGTGGCTCACAACCATCTGTAATGAGATCTGGTGCCCTCTTCTGGCCTGCAGTCATACATGCTGTATACATAATAAATAAATAAATCTTTTTAAAAAAAAAAGATTTAACCACGCTGTGGGACATAACATTAAGTATACAGTCTGATGATAATAAATCTTGATCCATGTCTCCCAGATTTTCCAAAAGGTATGACATGTAATCTCCTTGAAAGTGTTCACAGTCCATTGGTGCCTTACAGTAATCAAAATCTCCACCTTGAACACTGTGAAGTAATTTTGCATGTTGACATTCTGCTACTTCACAAAAAAGAGAAAACTATCCTCAAGAAATGCAGTGTCTGTGCATTTTTCTAGAAGTGTTCTAATAAGTTCCTCACATACAATATTGAGAAGAAAAACTGATTCAGGGGAAAGCCCTAGCTTATTTGCAAGTATTCTATTACTTTGTTGATTATTTGAGGTGAAAAATGTTCTTGCTGATTTACCAGAACTCATATCCCCATCTGAGAATTCATCTGGTAAAAATAAATCTAAAACAATATTAAAGACTTCATTGATGACTTCTTCAGATTCATGAGATTTTAGGTTACCAACCAGACTGTTTAACCTACGTGCCAGGTAATTGAATTTATTTCTTTGAGCAAGGTGACCAATTAGGTGAGGAGATGATTCCCAGTCCCTGGGGCCTATCTGACTTTCCATGGTATTGACTTTGTTGAAAATGGGCACACTATTTCTAAATGTAGAATATGATTTGTTTCTTCCATTATTTTCAGAATGATTTATTCCTAGTACTTCAGACAATACAAAAATCACTCCTTTTAAGAGATCTTGAAAGATATCATCAAAGTCAGAAGAAGTCACGCTTGGATAGAACCTGTACTTAGTTTTTATGGGAGCCTGATGTGTCTTGTCAGCACTTATAATGTTACCATTAGAAAGAATTTCAATAATAACTTCAAAAATACTTAACACGAGTTCTCCAATGGAAATAGACCTGCTCGTATACACTTGAGCATGAACTGATATATTTTTGTTAGAGATTACATCTTGGATTTGCCATGCTCTGTCTTTGCTACCCTCTTTGGTGCCATCAGAAATGTTTGAAATTAAGTAGCAGATGACTGATTCAGAGAGATGTTCACAAAACCAAGCATTACTATATATGCTTTTGAGAGGCTGTTTGAGTCATAATATTTCTTTGGGAGTGAAGAAACATAAGACAACTCCTCAGTCAAAACTAAGAGAAAAATGTAAGACAGAAACAAGCATTTTTATATTGGATTAGAGGAAATTTGGGGAATTCAACATATTGGCAATGTATTTTGCCTTGAGGCTCCTTACTAAAGTAAAAGGTAAAACTTAATGAAAGAAGAAATAGGATTTTCCTTCAATACTTCACAATTGTGAAATCTTAGCCTTAGCCAGTATGTTGAGAAAACAGGTCTTCCATATTCACATCTATAGGTCATAGGTTGATGTCTGCCTTGACTGTATAGTTATGGACAGTAAGAGATGAGATTTTTCAGGTTTGGTGAAACATCCTGCCATAGCTCCAGTGAAATGATTATTTTAAACACTATTAAATCAATATATTCAATGCTATGCTACATTTTACTTGTAAGCTTAAAGATTTGTGTTACTCTATCATCTTGAATAAAATACAAGTGTATCAGTTCCAGGAAGTTAATGATGGACGGCTGCAGCAGCAGAGGCATGCACAAACATTTGCAACTTTTTGATTCACAGTGCATGCTCAACCAAAGTTCCCTACTTTAATTTTTTTCCATTTCCCCCTTATCTACAGGTCTAGAGGGGGGAAACCCACATCTTTTTACTTAATACATAAACAGTTAACTTAATAACACTTTTATGTACCATGGAAGTTTAAAAATAATCAAATCGTTATTCACATTTCTAAAGCTATTTTCAGAAAAAAACCAAAATGTACACTCTTGGACAAGAGATCTTTTAAATAAACCTTTTACTGTTTTCCCAAAATTATTGCAACTTGAAAACTAACTTATCTCTTGCTTACCTGCGGCTTTGGCGGTCTTCAAATGTGTGATCACAGACGCAGTCACGTGTCTTGTGAACAAATGCATTTCATTTGGACCCAGTTCATGATCAACAAAGGCAACTGTGTCAGTTTCTTCCAAAGTCTCCACTGTCATTTTGGAGTTTTTATTTTTCCGTTTGTGAAATAAAGAAAAATCCTCTTGGTGAGCTTCAAGACCTTCACTTTTTTTCCTCATTTGTATAGGTCATTTGTTTACACCACATTCTGAGCAGAATTTTCTCATTCTTTTCTTCTCCATTTACTGCAGACAAAGGATTTTGCCTTGGCATAAAAAATGGTTTCATGGTCTCCAGGCTTTCGTCTGGGTGTGGCTGATGGGGAAGCCATAGCTTGACAATGCTGTGTTAACAATATTATCTGCAGCTAAACATATTTTGAGTGGGGAAGCGTTTGTCTTAATTTCATTCAGCTCAATTGGTTTGATGGTCTCATAATGAAAAACCTTTGAATTTTCACCTTTCCCCATTTCTAATGAATGACATGACTTGTTTTAGTGATTCTTCTGTAGAGTAATTTGCTTTCTTAAATAATTTTTGTAACACACTGCCTTCGGGAAGAGAATTGTTACCTTTTGTGGCTTCCTCAAAAAGTCCAAAGTTTGGTTTCCTTTGACTCTGGTCTTGTGCTTTGTTTCTAGAACACGATGGCACAGCTTTTGAATTGGGCCTTCCCATTGGCTCTGAGCTTGTAATATTGTTTTCGACGCGGGAACTGATGTGTGAGGGTGAATTAGAGATGATTCCATACTTTTCTTTTGTATCATCCTCTGAATTAAATGTCAAGCCAGATACACTCCTCTGTGGAGTATTCTCACACTAGTGTTTCTCATCTTTGATGGAGGCATTTTCACATGAGATGCAAATTCAACCTGGTTAACGATGTAAACATTCTCAGTTCTTTTGAAATAATTTTTGTTTGGAAGCTTTGCGATCAAAGACTCCCTGAAATGAGTACATTGGTCTATCAGTGTACCAATGATCTCACTTACAGCAATGTTCTCTTTCAATATGCTAACTGGATATGGTTCCATTTGGCTTATTTCTTTGTCTAGCTTATTCTTGATTATACTAAGCATGTCACCGACAGTAGTGACAGAATATGCAAGTAATTCTGAATGGAATGAATGAACCTGTAGGAGTGTGTTCTGTATGTTTTCCTTGGGTGTACTAGTTCTTGACTTGGGTTCATCACCAAACTTTCTAAATGGTTGTAACTTTGGCAACATTTTTTTCCTTAATTGTCTCTGTTGCACTTGAAAGAGATTGTCTATGGGCATTTTCACTATTTCAGAAAACTCTATTTAGAGATATGCTTAAACTTCAAGTCCACAAATGACTCTAACATGTTTAAGACTCTTTCTACGATCTCCTGGATGATTTGGTTGCTAGAGCTCATAGACACTTGATCTTTCGTCTTCATGTTACAGGTCTGCACACCACTGAGGATGTGCTTGCTCAGAACACCATGCTTACTTTTTTAGCAGCAACATATTCTTTCCTACTTGTTAGCATTCTGTTGTCTTTGATATTCGTAACTGAAGAAAAACATTTGATTGTAAAAGCTGTTCAGTTATGCCAAAATGTAAATTTGTTTTGTTTTGTTTTTTGTTTTTCAAGACAGGGTTTCTCCGTGTAGCTTTGCGCCATTCCTGGAACTCACTTGGTAGCCCAGGCTGGCCTCGAACTCACAGAGATCCGCCTGGCTCTGCCTCCCGAGTGCTGGGATTAAAGGCGTGCACCACCACCGCCCAGCTTCAAAATGTAAATTTTAAAGGTACCTTGACTTCAAAATTTGGACATAAGGATATGTTACTTTGGAAAAGAGGTTCTGCTTTTGTTTCCACAGAAAGCCAGAGGCTATGGATTTGTTCCAGATTAAGATACATCAAGTTTGACCAGCCAAGACCCCCTGAAAGGTCTCCAATGAAACCATGGCCCAGATGATTCAACATCCGGAACAGTTTCAGGCAACTGGCTCAGATGATACACCCTCATGGACTACTCCATAATCCTAAAATTTTCTTTGTGTCCCCATAAGATACAGTGCCCCCCTTCAGCAGGAAGTAGTAAGAAAAGCTACGCCCAAATTCCCAAATATACCAAGCTGGCATTAGAGATGGAATTGGCTCACTCCCCCTCTAAACCCAGACATATTGCTTAAAAAAAAAAAATGGTTAAGAGATTCTTGTGTCCCAAATCAGAAGAGCCCTCTGGTGTAGGACAGAGAAAAACCAATATTTTTATTTAAAACAGGTTGATTATAAATACAATCTCTTTCTAAAAAAAGGGGGTATAGTTTAGATATGATAGAATAAAAGGGTAGATTAATGAACCTACTTTTAAAGAGTAACAACTTGTTTAAAATGTTTTACATTGCTATAGATTTTAGTTTATTGATACAAATTTAAACTTAATTTTGTTATACTGTATATATAATTTCTATTCTTGTGTGAGGTATTATGTTTATGTAACTCATTTAAAATTGTAATGGATAATTAAAAAATAGATTAATAATTAGTCATCTATGATAATCATATTTGTAGCCATGTTAGTTAAGTCTTCTAGGTATACATAGATATATTTCAGATAGATAGGTAGATTTCAAACACTTCAAAGACCTACAGAATATGGCATTTAAAATGTTTTAAAAATTTAGACTTTCTGGACAGTGAGAGATGTCTGCTCCTGACAGCACCAATTTACTTCAGAGAAGAGTATGGGCATCAAAGACACTCCATATGGAGTTTATCTTCACCTTGACAAAAATAGCCATTTGGACAAGAAACTGTTCTTGCCTGGACTTCTTGATCAACTTGACATACAGGACCCATAGAAAGGTAACCACTGAACTTTGCTTGACAAAATGGTCCTTCAGGTTCCTGATTTACAGAGAAAACTGCCAGACATTCTACAGGACACAAAAAAAGTGAATGAGAGACTCTAGGCCTGCGGACTGAAGACTGATGCCCCAACTTCACAAGAGAACTTTGAATGACTGTCCAGACTGTCAACTGTCTCTGTCTACCCTATAAGACTCCCGAAAGTTGCTTGCATCCTTCTCCCATTTCTCAGGTAGTATTATATCCTTCTGAGGTCTTTGATGTGGCTAAAGACTAGATACTTACAATTTTCCTTAGTTATGATAAAAGATAAGTCAGATATAAAACCTTAAACTCACAAATATAAGATAGATATCTTCTTTTATATTGTAACTATAATTCTTACTCAATAATTATTTTGTTATATGTAATATTACTATGTTGAAGTTAAAACCTTCCTTTTTGAAAAAGAAAAAAAAGGGGAAGTGCTGTGGATATTGCTCTATATAAATAAAGCACTGATTGGCCAGTGACCAGGCAGGAGCATTCC
The DNA here is from genome assembly GCF_949786415.1 of Peromyscus eremicus. Lineage (NCBI taxonomy): Eukaryota > Metazoa > Chordata > Mammalia > Rodentia > Cricetidae > Peromyscus > Peromyscus eremicus. The sequence continues at coordinate 118,255,749 of NC_081416.1, read as the reverse complement.
CTTACTGTCTTGAATAGGCATCTGAGACAAGAAGCACAGCTGCAGTTTTTCAAATAGCATTTCGACAATTTCCTGTCCAAACATTGATTTGTGCTTTCGTATCCTCAGCTCTGGTAGACCACCTTTAAAGCAATCATAGAATCTGTTTCCACAGTCTTCAAGTGGTGGTAAATTTAAAAGTGAAAGCAAGTACTCCAAATCCTTCGCTTTAATTGAAATTTCAGTCAAAATGCTTTCAGCTACGGTTAAAAGTGTAGACTTTTCATTTTCTCTATCACTTGTTTCTGCTTGCCATTTATCAAACTTTTTTAAAAATATACCTTCTTTAGGAAAAATCTGTTCTAGCTGTGAGGAAACATTCTCTAAGTAAAAACATGCCTGCTGCTCAGTTGGGGAACCTGCACCCAGATTCTACTTTGATAAGCAAAGATCACCAGGATTTGAGACATTAATTGGAGAAGCCAAACTGTGGTTGTTTGTAGCATACAATTCTTTTTTTTGTTTTGTTTTGTTTTTTGTTTTTTGTTTTTTGTTTTTCGAGACTGGGTTTCTCTGTGTAGCTTTGCGCCTTTCCTGGAACTTACTTGGTAGTCCAGGCTGGCCTCGAACTCACAGAGATCTGCCTGCCTCTGCCTCCCGAGTGCTGGGATTAAAGGCGTGCGCCACCACCACCCGGCCAGCATACAATTCTTGCAACACCGCATTAACAATTTTACTTGTTTCCAGGATTTGACCAGATGGTAAAGCTTTTGTATTTAACATGGCTCTATTTTGTGCCACTCTTTCAAGTTCTTTCATAATTATTTCTAAATTATTATCAGTTATTATGTTCTTGGCGTAAATTCTCAATTCTGAAGCTGGTAGTTTTGTTTTCAGTATGGTTTTGGCATCCTCTTTTGGTGGAGTTTGTGGCAGCCCAATGGCAGTTTTGCATCAGTTCTCCCTTGGAATCTTCTCTCCAGTACCTAACTTGGTCTTGCTTTTGGACTTAGTACCACTAATGCCTAGATGTGGTTTTGCTTTAAATTTAGAGAGAGAGGTAAGTTTTGACCTTGCTTTTAAACTTGTTTTACATCCTGGCCTAGGGCTGTTCTTAGGGCTAAGTTTAGAGTTATGTAGTCTAAGAAGGTACATGTCATCATAACTACCTTCAGGGGGAAATCTCTCTTCGAGATGAAGGGAAACAAAATTTGACAATTTATCAAGAACCATTTGAACTAAATATCTTCCAATCTGCAATGGTGAATAAGGAAAAAAGCATTTTCTAACACAAGAGCATTTAAACTGTCAGGATTATGATGCATTTGTGGTACCCCAAGTCTAGAGGGATTACTTCTTTTTCTTGCTGGCTTACTTTCTTTTTTTCTTGCTGGCATGGTGGTTTTACTGATGAGGTATTGTTGTTGTCATGCATTTCTACCTCTCTCCTGCTTTTATTTTTTTTGTACAATGATGTCACAACCACAGAGTGCATTTCTCCCAAAATATTTTCAAGTATATCATTTAATATGTTGTTAATATGAAACTGAATTTCTTCTGTGCTATAGCTGATTTTTTAAAGATTTATTTATTATGTATACAGTGTTCTGCCTGCAGGCCAGAAGAGGGCGCCAGATCTCATTACAGATGGTTGTAAGTCACCATGTGGTTGCTGAGAATTGAGCTCATGACCTCTGGAAGAAAGCCAGTGCTCTTAACCACTGAGCCATCTCTCCAGCCCTATAGCTGATGTTTTACTTTTAGACTTAGACACAGTGTAGGGAATTTCATTACATGGAAGCAAGTGGCCTATGATTCCATCACGTTTTCACTGAGCTTCTTCAAAACCTCCTCTACTGCACTGAATATTTTGTTTTTTTCTCTTGGTTTTGATCCTCCTTTTCTCATAAATATTTCTTCTAAAACAACCCTCTGGCTTTCCTTTTCCAGTGTTGTTTGCTTTTCTTCTAAAGGGTCATTTGTAAACCGTGATAATGTGGTAGTTTTATCCCTCTCTTTGTATCCCAGCAAAACTTCATGTGGTTAACTGTGAACAGCTAGGATTCTCTGGGGAGGATAAAAAAAAAAAATTCCTTTTCAGATCCTTTATTGTGCAAAATATTTAAGATACTATTAACAATTTCACTCACAATGATATTTTTTGAAATAAAATAGTTTGAATATATGTGTATACTTTGTATTTCTAAGTCTAAATCATCTTTAATAAGCTTCAAAATAGCACTGGCAATGAAATCAGCATAGTCCTTAAGGCTAGTTTGTGATAAATGGACTGTGGTTCCAAGATTTTCTCTGCAACTGGCAAAAACGGGTTTTGCAAGCTCTTGGCTAGGATCTGTTTTGGTTGTCGATAATTTTAGGACATTCACATCAGATTCAACTTGGCCTGATTCGTGAAAAATGCTATCATCTAGTTTACCATTTTCAAATTCTGGGCTAATAAATACATTTTCTTTATTAGACTGAAAGGTGGGAGTCATTAATGAATTTATTCTTTCTGTGGCAAAAGACTGTAACTGATTGAAAATAGTTTCAGTAATGAAGTTGGCGTTTTCCTTGCACGAGTCAGGCACAGGTTCCCTGGTGTCTTCATTTCTCTTCACAGGCATCTGATAAACAGCAGCATAAGCTAAATTCTTATTTTTTGAATGTGAAAAATGCCCTGGTTGTTCTTCAGTTCTTTGTGTTATAAAAAGAAGCTGTTGGCACTGAGATTTTGGAAACATATCATAGAAGGCCAATCTTGAAGAAGCAGGAGCTTTGGCCTTTATGGCAAGCATGACCAAAGAAGTAAGGTTATGAAGCACAATGTCCACTCTATCTTTGGACACCAACATGACATCTGTTTTAGGAACTGACACTTTTGGGATAATATTTGTACCCATAACAACTGGTTGGAAATTTGCTTCTGAGCGTTTGCTAGGTATACTATATTGCAGAGTGGGTGTGGCAAATGAGAGATTATTCTGATATATAATATTTTCATAAATATCATAAGGTCCCTTCAAATGGTATCTTGAATTTGAAACTCAAGTATTTTTCGATATTCTGTCTATTTAGTCTTATTGACTAGCCTTCCAATAATACTGTCTTGCTGTTCTGAATAATTGTCTTTCTCACACTTGCTTTTGCTTGACACAATATCGAGCACTGTGCTAACAATCTGACTTGCAATATTCTCAGAAACCACAATGTTATTTGTCAGGAGCAAACTCTCTTGTTCTTTATCTAACTCATGCTTGATGCCTTGTACAATTTTCCTAGCCACTTCTTTTGCATAAATATTTAATTCGGACAAAGACAGTTGGCACCACGAGTCCGTCTTTGCTGGGTTGCTATAATCCACTGAACAACAGGGAAATTGCTCATCAGAATATGAATCTTTGCCTGACAATGCTTTGCTTAATGTTGCCCCTTCCTGCTGTACTGGCGAAGTCACTGGAACTCTGAAGCCGACTTGGGGATGAGAGAGAGATTCTGTTTTGGAAGCAGCAAAAGATTCTAAATTTTCTAATATTGCCTGCACAGTATCTTCAACGACATTTATTTTTGTCTGTCTGTCAACATTCCAGCTCAACTGAATGTCACATGGATTTCCATTTAAGACACTGACAGGTCCGTTTCCTGCATAGGTATGCTCATGAAAAGAAACATTGGTTGAAAAGATAATTGTTTCACATCTATTTCCACTTTCATGTTTTTCTGTCGTGGCAGCTGAATACAGCTTGTGAAATACGGTCCTAATACATCATTCACTACCTTAGTTACATCTGTGTTAGACACTAAAGGGCCCATCAAAGGATCCATAAATTGAGCAGACATTTGAATGTTGACACAGGGACATTATAAGGCATACTACTAAAATGAGAGTGTGAGAGAGAAACAACATTTAATTGATTGATTAAAGCACTTTGAAAATTTTCATTCAAAGTATTTCTTATAATGGGAACAACTGGAGATTTGTGTGGTTCTTTGAGGTTTATTTCAATTTTGTTCAAGGTTCTTTCCAGAACTCACTGGTCAGTAGAAAAGGTTCTAGTTTCTTCTCTGGGTGATGTTCTATCTCCAATGAAGTCTTTATTTTCTGTGTCATCATCTAGAAATGATCCTGATTCAGCTCCTCCAGGAAGAAAATTTCCATAAATTGGTCAATATTGATAATTTTTAATGTCTCTGTGCTCCGATTCAGGTTCAATAAACATATCTGAAGATACTACATCTAAAATTAAAATCAACTATGTTTGTAAGCATTTGTGTCTACTGTGGTGAGGTTTTGTATTTTTCTTACAATCTGATGGGTTAATATTTAATTCTGTTTGAATGGCTTTCAAAATAGCACTTGACGTTTTCTTTGAGTGAGTGTATAAAGTAGACTGCAACGATTTATCATGTGAATCTGTAGGAGAATTTTTGCTTTCACATTCGCAATCCATTTTATTCTATTTTATTTTCATCATTAAGAACACCAATATTTTCTACATTTCCACTGGCAAATCGTTCCAATTTAGCAAAAACCATGTTAAGAATGTCTGAAGCAACAGTTTATTTGGGCACATTCCTTTTGAGTCCTCTGGTTTGGGAGACACTGGGAGATCATTTTTTGCTTTATTTTTGGTAGTCTTTTTATTACCCATCACCATTTTGGAAGTTATATTAGAGATGATGTCGGTGCATTTGGCCATTTCCTCCATAGTTGAAGCAAATGATAGGTTGTCAATGGCAAGTGACTCTGAGCCAGGTTTCAGTCCAGAATTTACAATGCTGGTATCTATGTTAGTATCACATAGTTTTGCAAGGACGTATTCCAGAATTGCTTCGGAAATGAGTTGAACATTAGATAGTGTTGGAGGATCCTTATGTAACTTCTCTGTGTTCTGCTGACTACAAGATGGCTGAAAATCAGGGTGGGAACCTGTGAGTTTGCTTAACATGCAGTGTTTCTCCAATGTGATCTAACATCTGCAGCTTGGAACTATCTCAAATCCTTTCCATTAATGACACCCTGGTGAATACAAGGTGTAGCCAAATATTGTCAAAAAGAATTTTTATCCTGTTTGCTTGACAAAATGTTTTGTTCATTAGCATTTTCAGACCCGCATAACATTATAGAAACTGCCTTATCTGTAGAGGTTGAAGTATTTGTTTGATCTTCATTTGTACTTGATATCATTTCACAAATGGACTACACGTCACTAATGGACTCTCCATAATGTCATTGACACTGGTGACATGGGAGTCTACTGCTTCATTGGAATCAGCAAACCACCCTTTGCTTGTACGACACTTGGTATGATCTGTCTCCCTAGGATTTGGGGTTATCTTGGTGAATTCTAGTTCATTCTGTATAGCATCTAAAACAATGTTGACTATTTTCATTGTGTAAGTACTAAGTTGAGAATGTAATGATTTCCCAACCAGTGAAGATTTTTTGCCTGTCTGTAATTTTGGACAAACAAATACCTTCAGATTTTTAAAAATTGTATTAATGATCTTATCAGTAATATCATTTACACACTTAGGTTCACATTCTCGAGATCTTAACAGGGAAGTCTTTTCAAGCTCTATGTTGAGTGAAGATAAATATTTCATCTTCTTTTCACTGTCAAACCATACTTTGAATGGCATTTTACTTGATATTTCTTTGGTTGTTTGGGGAGTATCAGAATGATCTAGACAAGTTTGATCAACTGATGAAATAGTGTTTTCAATGGTATTAGGAATGCACTTCGAGGCCTTGTGAAGTATATTTATCACAGAATCAGTTATTTCATGTGCAAATGCACACATTTCTGACCCAGAAAACATCTCTTCCATCCATTCTTGATCTGATAATCCTTGAGTTTTTCTGAGACGAAAGCAGAGGTTTCTTCACCGATTTTGCTTCCTGGGTGAGGAGATGAAGCAGAAGACATATCCTTGAGCATCTCTGTTAAAATGTGTTGAACTATGCTTTCTGAAGCCTTTTGGATTTGATGCTTTTGATCTCGGCTGAAAATTGAAGCATCGTTAGTCAAGCAATGTGTTGTTTTCATAATGCCTTCACCACTAAGAGATACCTCCAACTTTAATCTGCAGTCACGAGATCCAACTTTGCTTTGAGAAGTAGGTTTTGTTGGTAGTTTATTGCTCCTTTTGGATTCAGAACAAGTGTTTCTCCTTGTAGGCCAATGGTTAGGAATCTGCTCTTGCAGTTTTATTTTTTCATCACTGAGGGATGAATCAAGCACACTTTTCACAAGGTTATCTATTTCCTCCTCCTTGTCTTTAGAACCATGCCTGGTTCATTAACAGGGGGAAATGGTCTTGTAGTTCTAAGACCGTTAAATGAGCCAGTGCTGGTGAGTCTATACTTCGGCATCAGGAAGAGTTCTTATTCGAGGTTGTCTCTGTTTTTTAACATCTGCTTTTGCTGGCCCCTGGTGAAGTTAAGACATCATCCAGTAACTTAAGAAGTACTACTGTTTATTCATATGCAATTAGTCTCTCATTATTAAGTTCAGTTTGTACATAGCCTAGTATAGTGCTTATTGCTTCTTCTACATAACCAACTAGAGAGGACTGTGAAAAAATATTTGATATTAAGTTTTGTATTTCTTCTTTCACAATTAGATTAGCAGCATCAGATTCAGGACTAGATTTCTTTTGGTCAGTTTTTTGATGGAATTTATTAAAAAATGGTTCTGTCTTAATTTGTTGGAAGAAATGTTTAGTTGTGTCTTCAAGAGGAAGTTCACTTTTCTTATAAGATGCAAGAGTCATCAACTTCTCTAAAATGGCATGTACCATATCACCTGCAATATCACACATTGGCTCCAAGGTAGAAGTCAGTGTATCTTCTGAAGGTTTTGTTTCTTTTTTTTTTTTTTTTTTTTTAAGATTTATTTATTATGTATACAGAAGAGGGCGCCAGATCTCAGTACAGATGGTTGTGAGCCACCATGTGGGTGCATGGGAATTGAACTCAGGACCTCTGGAAGAACAGTCAGTGCTCTTAACCTCTGAGCCATCTCTCCAGCCCCAGAAGGTTTTGTTTCTAAGGATGAGAAATATTCAGCACTACCTGAGAAACTTGTTTTAATATCAACTGTCAAATCTTCTTGTGAAAACATCTGCACACATTTTTTCTCAACGGCGGACTCCAGCTTCTCCAGCGTATTTTCCACACTCTCTGAAGCTACTGAGCATATGTCAACATTTGAAAGCAAGTCTTCTCTCTCTGTATCACATTGGTCAACAAAAACTTCAGCAGTCACAGAAGAAAGAAAAGGTATGGCCTGGGTTAAGTCAGACATTATTTCTTGAAAAATACTTTCTAAAATAAATTGTGTTTCTCCTTTCAAGTGAAATTTAAAGTTTACAAAAACATTCTTTAAATTTTTCATGGCCTTTGCTTTTTTGTCATATAGCAACAGAATCTCTAAACTATCTACTTCTGTGGTAGCATCTTTAGATTTTTTTAGTGCTTGTTTCTAATGCTGTTAAAAGGTGACTGTCAGATTTACTACTTCCTATCTTAGGAAATGGATATTCCAAGCTGGTTTTGTTGTAACTGACTTGTGAAGATATAGATTGTCCTCTCACTTGATATGTTGTGCCAATAACTGTTCTTTCCACATGTGCAGAAGGAGGTTTCAAAGGTGTGGGTGGTTTCTTCACTGGCCTGTCACCGGCAAATACACATGGATCTGCTTGAAATGCTGTAGGTATGTAGCTTCTGTATGTGAAGCCCTCACTGCATGTACCTCAGAAACTTGAACTATCCGAAGAAAGGTCTGAGTCATCAGACACTGGATAAGTATTACTCTGCACTCTTCATATTTTGTGATGGCTGGATATAATATACTGGTTACTGTAGCTACAACCCATGTCATTATATTTTGAATTATGCTATTTAGTTCTTCAGAAGTTACCTAGAAAGAAGATAATCAGATAAAAATTAAGTCATATAAGTATTTATCCCATATTTGGGAGATATGGGAGTAGCATTCAATTTTTTATATAAAACAATTATATAATAATTATATATTATAAGTAGAATACCAGCATGACTTACAAGAAAATGAAAAAAGGAATCTATTCAGAATTTCAGACTGTTTTAAGCTGGTTTATTTCATACTAGAGAAAAAATATTTTGAGCATAAAATTTCATCTTATTTACATGCCTTAAGAAACTATATAAGTTGGCCGGGCGGTGGTGGCGCACGCCTTTAATCCCAGCACTCGGGAGGCAGAGCCAGGCGGATCTCTGTGAGTTCGAGGCCAGCCTGGGCTACCAAGTGAGTTCCAGGAAAGGCGCAAAGCTACACAGAGAAACCCTGTCTCGAAAAACCAAAAAAAAAAAAAAAGAAAAAAAAAAAAAAAGAAACTATATAAGTTATTTCCCAACATTCATAACTTAGGTAAATAAGTTTAAAATTAAAGTTATCAAATTGTTATTTAGTCATATCTCATAAAAGTTTTGGAAAAAAAAACCAGTGTGGTATTCATAACTCTGATATATATTTTGAAAACTGATAAATTATTTCAAATTATTTCTCCAAACAGATATAGTAAATGTATTTTGGAGTCTTCAGAAACATTTGTCTAGCTTCTATATGGGGATGAAAAGTAAATCATCTTCATGTCTACTCCATGCTATAACAGTAGGCACACAGTCTGTTTTTATGGAATACAAAAATTAGTGTATTTTAGATTGGCTTTGTAGCTAATATGACTTACCATGCACTTGAAAAGTTTTTTTTATTTGACTTAGAGATGAATAAAAGCAAAAATCTATAGCTGTGTATATATGTATACATATGTTTTCTGCTTGGTAGAAGAAGACATTGCTACAGTGCTAACAATTATGAAATTGATGTCTTTATTCCTTGGTACTTCAATATTATGGAAATATTATTAGTATACTATTTCCTAAGGAATATATGATGTATATAGCAATGTTTAAGAGTGCTACTTCAGGGGCTGAACAGATGGTTCTGAAGTTAAGAGCACTTGTTGCTCTTGTAGAAGACCTGGGTTAAAAGTTAAATAAATCATTAAAAAAAAAAAAACTTTTAAGCTGGGCAGTGGTGGTGCATTGATTAAGAAGCGCCGGGCAGCCGGGCGGTGGTGGCGCACGCCTTTAATCCCAGCACTCGGGAGGCAGAGCCAGACGGATCTCTGTGAGTTCGAGGCCAGCCTGGGCTACCAAGTGAGTTCCAGGAAAGGCGCAAAACTACACAGAGAAACCCTGCCTCGAAAAACCGGAAAAAAAAAAAAAAAAAAAGAAGCGCCGGGCGGTAGTGGTGCACGCCTTTAATCCCAGCACTCAGGAGGCAGAGGCAGGCGTATCTCTGTGAGTACGAGGCCAGCCTGGGCTACAGAGTGAGTTCCAGAAGAGGCGCAAAGCTACACAGAGAAACCCTGTCTCGGAAAAAAAAAAAAAGCAACCTGCAACTCCCTTTGTTATTGCTCGTGATATAGGCACCTTTCTTTAGCCTTCTCGGAATATCTTTGCGCTTATAATATGTTCTTAAATGTGGATCATGGAGACTTTTTTACTGGGTTTCCAAAAGTCTACAGTAAGGATCACTCAGGTTAAAACCATAGGAAGGTCGAAAAAGCTGCATACACAGAGATTAAAATATTACAAATATAAATTAATGTATTTTCACTTTTAATTAACCTGCTGACATGACTGAAAAATCAAACACGCAGTTTAAATTTGAGCTGGGAATAAGCAAGCAACAGGAGGATTTACTCAGGTAAGTTTCCCTTCTTCCCTCACCCATGTGAAGTAATTTAAACCGTCGGCCCCACTCAGTCAGCTCTTTCCTTGACGCGTCGTCACCTTATGAACACGAGAGAAGGGAAAGAGAAACAGAGAAGGGAAAGAATGGGAACAGTGTATGATTTGCTTTAAGAAATAAAGCCAATGCTTGGACTCTGTCTTTTCTTTCCCTCCTTAGATCAAGACTCTATACACAAAAGGAAAAAGGATAATAATTATTCTGTTTCAATCATCTGAAAGTGAAGAAAATAATGGAAAAATCTTTTGCCAAAATTAAATGGAAATAACGCATGAAAACAGTGTAGATGTTAATGCTAAATACTAAGGATAAAGAATCATAGTGTCCTGTGTTAACAGCAAACACAACTTCATACAATAAATGTTAACATATAAACATAATTTCACCAGATAAATATTATCATATAAATAGCAAAATAAACATAACCATATAAGGCCGGGCGGTGGTGGCGCACGCCTTTAATCCCAGCACTCGGGAGGCAGAGCCAGGCGGATCTCTGTGAGTTCGAGGCCAGCCTGGGCTACCAAGTGAGTTCCAGGAAAGGCGCAAAGCTACACAGAGAAACCCTGTCTCGAAAAACAAAACAAAACAAAACAAAACAAAACAAAAAAAAACCATAACCATATAAAAGAATGGAAAGACAGCCAACTAATGTTCATGATTCCCTATTTTTTTTTTACTATGAAGGAAACACCTAAGTTATTTAATCTCATTTATTAACTAAAACATTATCAGAGTAAGTAAGGTTCTGGTGTGAGTTCTCAGTTACTTTTTCAAAGGGAGAATAATGATAATAGCTTGCACAAACTCTTCTGAAGATGAAAAGGTAAGTGAAAGAAGAATGTGTAAAAATGTGCTAATGTTGTCTTTGCATTCTTTCAGCTTTAGTGCTTACTGATACAATGCCAAGTCGGAAAACAGGTGATGATGTTGGAGTATGTGGGGGGAGCTGGAAAAGCAGAGGTCATGTGCCCTTTGTTTGTAGGCTTCTAATTCAATTCACACTACCACATGATAGTGTGCACCAATCCAGAGGGTCCTGAAGGTACCAGTTTGTGATCTTTGTTCATTTTACAAGTTCAGTTCAGTTCTTGAATCCTGGAGAATCAGGTGGAGTAGGGGGTCTAAAAAGAAGTAGAAGTAGAAGGCAGAAGGCAAAAAGGAAAGCGTAAGGGGGCAAGAGAGCAGAGCAGCTCTTCCTTGGCGTAAAACACTGAACATTTTGTGAAGTCACTGAGGTCTCAGTGCCACCAGTTCAATACCTTCCAAAAGGTCTAATCAGGGGCTGGAGAGATGGCTCAGAGGTTAAGAGTACTGACTGCTCTTCCAGAGGTCCTGAGTTCAATTCCCAGCAACCACATGGTGGCTCACAACCATCTGTAATGAGATCTGGTGCCCTCTTCTGGATTGAATGACTACCAAAGCTTCCTAGAGAGCACCAGTCCCCCTGTAGTTTAAAGTCTAATTCAGTGGGAATTGGACCAGATAAGAGTTACACATCATCACGGGAAATATACGCCAATGAAGGAATTGGTTGTCTCTCTTAAATATTTGACTGTCAACTCTTTTTAGATGTTAAATTTTAACAGTGACAAATACATTTCTCAATATTAATTAAAATAACCACTTAACAAAAATATAGTAAGTCTTCTTCAGAATTATTTAGTCAAGAAGTGGAAGAGGTTAGGAATGGGACAAAAATCTAAGTGTTTTAAGGGAAGTAGACAGTACCATAGAATTTAATACAAATGATGAGTGTAATCATTCAACCTAAAGAAATGTGATTCTAAGCAAAAATATATTTGTGATCCTCTAGAATGACTCAGATTAACAAATTAGGAAGAAAGAAGAGTAAGTTTGGAGACAAACTGGACAAAAATACTGAGTGATGGTCGTTTGTTTACATGGGCATAAAAAAGGAAAGGCGCAAAGCTACATAGAGAAACCCTGTCTCGAAAAACAAAAAACAAAACAAAACAAATCCTAGCACTAATTAATAGCAAACAGTAATAGTCTTTAAATCAAATGTTTCTAAGAAAAAACAATACATAGGCATATAAAGGGCTTATAATTAAATGTTAATATGTTGCTATGTAATATAAGTTAAAATAGGGCTGAGGATCTAAATCCTTTTGATCATGATTCTATAAAGCCATGTTGGATGAAATTGCTTTATTCACAATCTAAACAATGCCTGTGGTACGATGTCTGCCTGTTAGTACACGTTCTCCTCATATACTCTGTATTGTCTAACAGCAAGGAGAGTACAGCGCTGTAATGTAAGACAATTTATGTAATTATAAAAAGTTGCCTTACCTTTTCACCGATATTCGTCGTAAAATATACAGTATCAGTTCCTGGGATCACCGGGAGCTTGACTCCAAGAGGAAGATCTAGTAGCTGAGCAGCTCCCATCCCTGGATTTCGGGCTTTGGGTGCCCCCTGTGAAATAGAATCAGATAACTTGTCTTTTCTTTCAGTAATAGTCTTTTGCTTTGGTCCATCTCCTCCCGCAACAAGGATAGAAATCCAAGAATCAAAGGGTAAGGTCTGGCCGGGCGGTGGTGGCGCACGCCTTTAATCCCAGCACTCAGGAGGCAGAGCCGGGCGGATCTCTGTGAGTTCGAGGCCAGCCTGGGCTACCAAGTGAGTTCCAGGAGAGGCACAAAGCTACACAGAGAAACCCTGTCTCGAAAAACCAAAAAAAAAAAAAAAAAAAAAAAAAAAAAAGGGTAAGGTCTGAAGGGCTCACCCTCACAGTGTGCCAGCCTCTCTTTAGCCAGCCTAGGACACCCTGCTATAGCCAGACAGGAGCTGGTGATTCCCGTTCCCAGACCCGAGGCCCACACTGGCTACTCCCAGGCCTGAGACCGAGGACATCCACACCGGCCTGAGGCCACTCCACTTACATCTCCGCATTGCTGACTGCCCTCAGCCACACTGCCGATGCCGGAGGCTGCTTGGTTGGCAGCCAGTCTGGCGGTCTTGGTGCAGGGCTCCATGACAGCCTGAGCCTCAAGTCCTCCCTTGACGCTTCCTGGCTTCCTTCACCGCGGTCCCTCAGTTCCGAATGACCGGTGCCAGCCCCCTGCGGCCCCACGAGCTTACGTTCCACATGGAACCGTGGAGGCCACTCAGGAGATCGAGTGCCTCAAATTGGGAAATTCGGCCCCAGGGAAGCGGACTGTGACGACCTCGATCGAAAGTCTGGTTCTCTTGGAAACCGTCACCCCACAGGCAATCCAAACAAACCAACGAAAAATGTAAAAGTGTGAGAGAACAGAGCCAAGAGGCAGCTAGTTTCTTCTTCACCATAAAACTACAAGGGCTTCCACACACACCGAGTGTCAGAGGCCTGGCTTTGTATCCATCTTCTGCAATGGAAACGTCGTAACCCAGCTCTCACAGCTTTCCACATCTCGCCCACATCCGACAATGGTCCTGCTCCGTTCTCCCCTCCTCCCCTCCAGTCTTCCCTTTTCTTCAGTGTCTCTCCTGCTCTTTCTGAGTCCTCTACTTTATCCTGTTTTCTCCTGTTCTCGACCATCCAACCCAGTTTTGTCAAGTCCTCAGCTCCTTTGAGCCGGTCACGACTGGACAGGGTAGAACACAGCTGTATGAAATATGATGCTTGTCTTTGAGCAGTTGTATGGACAGAGGAGGTTGTAGGCGGTCACCTGACTGGTCAGGAACTAGGACTTGGTTTCAAAGGTTCCTTGACCCACTGGCACTCTTTCTGGACCATTTAAGACGATTAACTCTGTATACTAAACACCTCCTTAAATTTATAACTATCTTGCCAATAGCTTACTTTCTATTTTCAAATATTAAGGATGTGATCGTCTCAAAAGTGACATCCCTCCAAATGTGGGAATAGAAATTACTATTGGATAACATTTAATTGAATACTTTTATAAAAAAAAAAAAAAGGATGCAGAGAGAGTGAGTGAAATGGGATTACTTTCAAAATTACAAATTACAAGAGCTAATGGGGGTGACAATGCCCTAGCTAGACATTTTCTGTCAACAAGTGAAAGTTCTCCGGCCAGGAATGGGTTACATTTTGTGGAATTGTTGGACAAAATGGTCCCATGGAAATCCCAAAACATCACAGGCTGTTGTCAAGGTGACTGGTTGCTTTCTACAAACCGGTTGTAAGGCCCTACTGCTGCTGACAACATTTATGTCATTGAACATGAAGAAGCAGATCTGGTGTCTAACTAGAAGCTTCATCCTACTGACCGGATTCTATGGCGCTGGAAGGCACTCTGCACACCATTAGAGGGGAAAGATAATTACAAATGGCACTCAGTTACACACTCTGCTGCTGTAACAGCAACCTATCTGCAAGATTACTGCAAATATACTGGTGGAATGGCGGCACGAAAGTTACAGGAGTCATTAGCCACTTTGTTATTGGTTGTAGGGCCTGCTCTACGTGATGGAACCCATACCTGACACTGTGAAAGTATCCAAAAACCTGAGACTAGACAGGTCATGGGCCTTAGTGGACAGCCTACTACTATTATTCTGCTAAAAGAACATAGCAGTAAAATGATCCCTAATGATACATTGCTAACCCACAGATCAGTGTCTTACTCAACACTCATCAGAGAAGCTTCTTCTTGCAGTAGATGATAATACAGAAACCTACAAGCAGACACTGTACAGAGAATGGAAGACTTTGGATCACTCAGTGCTCAGTGAGATATGTGCATCAAACTTCTCCCCTAAAGGCTTAGGGATCTGTCTGGAGGAGCTGAAAAGATTGTAAGGGCCACGGGCGGTGGTGGCGCACGCCTTTAATCCCAGCACTCGGGAGGCAGAGCCAGGCGGATCTCTGTGAGTTCGAGGCCAGCCTGGTCTACAAAGCGACAAAGCGAGTTCCAGGAAAGGCGCAAAGCTACACAGAGAAACCCTGTCTCAAAAAACCAAAAAAAAAAAAAAAAAAAAAAAAAAAAGATTGTAAGGGCCAGCAAGGTTGAGTAACTCCAGGAGACAGTGTCTTCCAGACTCAACAACTGATAAACACATGAACTCACAGAGACTGGGCAAGCACAAGGCCTGTACGAGTTGAAGCCAGATAGAGTCTCAGCTCTGAGAGGGGAATATCAGCCACACCCCAGCGAGGCCTGAGGCCCAGGAGGAGTTGACCAACTCAAAATGAACTCCATAGTTTCGTTCTTTTTAAGATTTTTGTTTGTTTTATTTTGGCTTTTTTTTTTTTTGTCTTACTGGTTTGTGGAATGTTTTGATTTTTGTTTTTGTGTACTTTGTATTAGTTTTAGAGATAGAGAACATAAAGTTGGGTGGATAGGAAGATGGGGGAGGACCTGCAAGGAGCTTGGAGAGAGGAATACACGATCAAGTTAAATTATATGAAAAAAATAAAAACAAAAAATTATAATAGTGTTTAAAGTTGTAACCCAAATCAAATTTTCATAGAGCATACTATCATGCTAACTAATAATTCACATTTGTCTTATTAGACTGAAATGAGTCTTGAGTTCACAGGGATTTGCTGTTCTTGTCTTTTCAAAACCACGTCATATTATGTGCAACTACCACAGAAATAAGGGGGTGCTTTTCAATATTTTCAAAGAATAAACATTCATTTTAATGCATTTAAATAAAGTGGCTCTAATTGTAGTTTCTGTAATTTCCTTACATTTTAATCTTCATAATACTGAATTAAAGGAAATTTGTTTTTTGTTAACATAGAATAATTGTCACTGATTCATGTAGTTGGTATTGTAACCGTTCTAATGTATATGTGCAGAACAAGTGCCAATTAAAATACTACTGCATCCTTATCGTCTCCTGCCAGCTGGCTGTTTATGTTAACACTGCAGGAGATCACATTGCTATTTAAGGTAGCTGCTTATCACTTAGGGCTTGATTTTATGTTGCTGCTAATATTTTCACCTAATTAGTGGACCGTCAGAGAAAAGCTTTATCTTTAGTGTGGCTTCACAAATAATGAAGTTGAGAATAAAGTGCATCTTTGGAGACATTCTGTAAGAAATAAAATAACAAACTCCTCTCTAGCATCTTTTCCTTGCTGAGGCTTCTCTATGCAAAAGTGCCTTGTCAGCTATCAGCTGCTCACGCTGTTCTGTTCCTACTTGTTTACATCTGTCACACTCTTTCCAATCTCTTTCTTAAAACTTCTTCTCAATTGTGCTGTTTTAGATATAGTCCCTCGGTTTGGGCTAGATTTATGTCAGCTTGGCACAGGCTAGAATTATTTGAGAAGAGGGAACCTTCAAATTAGAAAATGACCCACTATTTTGGCCTATGGGCAAGCCTGTGGTACATTTTTTAACATTTGCAATTAATATGGGAGGAAACACATCACTGTGGATGGTGCCACTCTCTCACAAGTGGTCCTGGGTGTATAAAAAATTAGGCTGAGCAAGCCCTGGAAAGCAAGCCAGTAAACAGCGCTCCCCACGGCCTTTGTGTCAGCTTCTGCCTCCAGGTTCCTGTCCTGTTGGCCTTCCTGTCTTGGCTTTCCTCAGTGAACTGTGGCTCAGGATATGTAAACCAAATACCCCCTTTCCTCCTTAAACTGCTTTAGGTCATGGTGTTTTATCACAGTTATGGAAACCCTAACTAAGACATCCTACAGGCAGAAAATTGCTGGGATTTGCTTCATGACACACTTTGAAAGAATCTTTATAAATGTTATAAATTCACTCATTTTCACTTAACATAAATATGGTATGCATCCTTAAGTTGCTCCACTCTGTATTTACTATATCTTTGGTTCTTTATCTCTTTTTCTCTCACTCTCCTCATAAAGTATTTTAGTTAATGCTGCCTCCATTTTTGAAAGTTTTATACAAAAATATCACAATAAAGTTTTAAGGTATTGACTCATGAAGATATGTGCTGTGAAACAGTATTTTTGTACACTGTGTAGATGTGTCTTTTCCAAGCCACCTTATGATTGGTTTAATAAAGAGCTGAATGGCCAATAGCTGGGCAAGAAGAGGTTAGGCAGGACTTCTGGGCAGAGAGAAAAGAGAAGATGTATCTAGGTGAGGGGGAGTTGCCAGCCAGATGCAGAGGAAGCAGGACATGTAGGAGCAGAGATAAAAGCCACAAACCACTTGGCAACACGGCAACACATAGATTAATAGAAATGGGTTAATTTAAGTTATAAGAGCTGGTTAGAAACAAGCCTAAGCTGGGCAGTGGTGGCACACACCTTTAATTCCAGCACTTAGGAGGCAGAGGCAGGCGGATCTCTGTGAGTTCAAGGCCAGCCTTGAACTCAGAGCGAGATACAGAACAGACACCAAAACTACACAGAGAGCTGTGTATGCATTATTACTTAAAATAATTTAAATTACTACTATGTTTTTAAGACAATAAGTAATACAACAAAATTGTATGTAATTGTTTCATATATTATTGAAACACTAAGTAATTTAATTTTACGAAACAGTTATATTTTGTAGACTAATTAGATAAGCATTGAAAACCTACATTTTGTGAATGGCCTTTAACATCAGTGGATTAGTAACAGAGAGCGCATTATAATGATAAAGAATGGCAGAGTGTTTCAGTGGGAAGACTGCTGAAGCAGGAATTATGAAGCTCAAGCTGTCATTTCACAGCCCTGATTCAAATTTATCATCTTCCTTGGAAAACCATTTTCTTTTGTGAGTTTTTTTCTCTATAAATTATTTCCAGCAGGCTTCACTTTCCCTTTCTTTATCCAATTCACATTAATATTTGCATCAATTACCTGTAGTATCTATCAATACAATAGCTTTGCCTACCTACACATGAAAGCATTGATTTTCCCTTTTTGTAGATGTTCTCTATCTTTTGCTTCATTTCTGTATTTTCTTTCTACCTCTGTTTATTTCTCAGGTATATCATCTGTGGTGTATGCTCTTCCAGCTCAAGATCTTTCCGGCTACCATGCCATATTTTCCCTGGGGCATAGCCACACTTATGAATTTATGTTTCACAGGGGGATCAAGCTAGAAAAAAATGTTTGGAAGACCTGACTGCAGCCTTGGGACACTCAGACTAGCAAGATTACACATAGTTTTGTTGTTGTTGTTGTTGGTGGTGGTGGTGGTGGTTGGTTGGTTGGTTTTTTAGAGACAGGGTTTCTTTGTAGCTTTGGTGCCTGTCCTGGATCTTGCTCTGTAGACCAGACTGGCCTCGAACTCACAGAGATCTGCCTGGCTCTGCCTCCCGAGTGCTGGGATTAAAGGTGTGCGCCACCACCACCCAGGTACACACAGTTTTGTTTGCTTATTTTCTTAGTCAGTGTTCTATTGCTGTGAAGAGACACCTTGACCATGGCAACTCTCATAAAAGAACGTTTTCATTTGGAGTTTTCTCAGTTTCAAAGATTAGCCCATTATTGTCATGATGGGGAGCATGGCTGCATGCAGGCAGACATGGTACTGGAGAGGTAACTGAGAGTTCTACATCCTGATCTGTACCCAGCAGGAAGAGAGGGAGATACAGGTATGTCTCAGGCTTTTGAGCTAAGAGCTTAGCCTACCCCCAGTGACACACTTCCTCCAATAAGGCCACACCTCCTAATCCTTCTCAAGTAGTGCCACTCCCTGATGACTAAGCATCCAAATATATGAGCCTATGGGGGCCATTCTTATTTAAACCACCACATTCCACTACCTGGCTCCCATAGGTCTGAACCTTATCATAATGTAAAAATGCATCCCATCTAACACCAAAAGTCTCCATAATCTATTACAGTCTCAACACTGTTTAAAACTCCAAAGTTCAAAATCTCTTCTGAGATTCATAGCAATCTCGTAACTGTAACCCCCTACAAAATCAAAATGAAAAACAGATCATATACTTCTAACATACAATGGCACAGGATATATATTGCCATTCCAAAAGGAAGGAAAGGTTGAATAGTAAGGAAATACTGGATCAAAGTAAGACTGAAAACCAGCAGGCCAAATTCCAAATTCTGTATCTCTGTGTCTGATATCAGAGTTCTTCCGATCTCTAACACCTTTCAGCTTTTTTGACTGTAACATACTTCTTTCACTTGGGGTGCCTCCACACCAGGTCTGCAGCTTTCCTTAGCATGTATTCCATGACTCTATCACATCTAAAATCTTGGGGTATCCAATGAAATCCAGAATTCACCTTTACAGCTTCATGCGGTGGCTTCTCTCGGAATCCATGCAGGGACACCGCTGATGTATGTTTGGCCTTAGTGGCTTTCTGTAACCAAGGGGAGAGATTCTACAACCCTTGCCTTGTATCCTCGACTCTAAAGCCAGAACCATGTGGCTGACGCTGCCAAATTTTGCTGCTTCCTGGTGCTGGGACATGCCCCCCTCCTTCAATCACAACACATCATCTTTCTGTTATAGGTGGCTGCATTCATCATTAAGCTTTTCTTTATTTCCTTTTCAGAAGTTGGAAGCTTAATGTCCTGAGGTCACCATTCTCTTTATTCTATTTAGTAACAGGCTTTTTTTCTTTAAATATTCTATCTCCTTGCATATTGGACTTAGCTTCATTGCACATCCTGGTGCTCCATGTTTGGCTTGCTCCTTTTCATTTTAGATCTGCCTAAGAGTGACTACTAATAACCACACAACAGCATCAATACTAGGCTGTCTTGAAATCTCCCTTGTCAATCCCATTAACCCAAAACTCTTCACTGTAACCTTAGGCAGATTTTTTGGACAAGGGAAGGAAGCAGGCACATTCTTAGCCAAAATATCATAAGAACAGTCTCTAGGATAGTTACTAATATTCTTCTCCTCTAATAATTCTTGAGCCAGGCTGTTCTGATCTACATTGTTCTGAGCACCACTATTTTCCAAGTTCATACTAATATTGCCCATTAAGCCCCACTTAAGTTTTCAATTAGCAATAATCGTGCCTCGGATAAACCTCATTGGCTACGATCCTGCCACTGCCCAAAGCTAAGCCCCACTTAAAAAGTTCAACTGTTTTCTTAATCCAAAGTCTCAAAATCCAAATTCCACCAACAAGCAGCATGGTCAGGCCTGTCACAGCAGTACCCTCAGTTCTGGCCCAAATTTCTGTCTTCGTGTTCTACTGCTGTGTGAGAGGCAGGTTTGGGGAGGACAGAAGGGGAGAATAATGAAAGAGACATCTTGATAGGGGGGGCGAGACCTGGTGCCAGGGAAACCCCCAGGAATCCACAAGGATGACCCCAGCTAAGACTCCTAGCAACAGTGGAGAGGGTGCCTGAACTGGCCATCTACTGTAATCAGATTGGTGACTACCCTAATTGTGATCAGAGAGCCTTTATCCAGTAACTGATGGAAGCAGATACAGAGATCCATAGCCAAGCACTGGGCAGAGCTCCAGGAGTCCTGCTTAAAAAGGGGAGGAGAGATTGTAAGAGCCAGAAGGGTCAAGGTCGTGAAGGGAGAACCCACAGAGACAGCTGATATGGGCTTGTGGGAGCTCATGGACTCTGGACCAACAGTTAGGGTGTCTATATGAGACCGACCTAGGCCCTCTTCATGTGTGTGACAGTTGTATAGCTTGGTCTGTTTGTAAGGCTCCAGCAGTGAGATCAGGACCTGTCCCTGGCACTTAGCTGACTTTTGGGAACCTGTTCCCCATGCTCGATGACCTTGCCCAGCCTTGATACAGGGGAGGAGCCTAAACTTGGTGTGCCATGCTTTGTTCAAGCCCATGGGAGGCCAGCCCCTTTCTGAATGGAGCTGGAGAAAGAGTGGATGGAGAAGGGGATAGATGGGAGTTGGGGAAAGGGCATGGGAGGAGAGGAGGGAGGGGAAACTGTGGTCGGTGTGTAAAATAAATGAAAAGAATTAACAAAATAAAATAAATGAAAAGTAAAAGAAAATGGCGAAAGTTGCTCTTAGAAAGCATTTTATGGGGGCTTGCTTTCAACTTCAGAGGTTAATTTTATTATGATCATGGTGGGGAGAATTGTGGCATGCAGGCAGGTGCTGGAGCAGTAGCTCAGAGCTGTATCCTGATCTGTAAGTAGAGAAAAAGAGAGACACTGAGCCTGGGCTTTGGAAACCTCAAAGCCCCCCTCCAGTGACACACCTCATCCAACAAGGCCACACCTCTTAATCCCTTAGAAATGGTGCTACTCACTGATGCCTAATCATTCAAGTGTATGAGCCTGGGGGGGGGGGGCATTCTTATTCAAACCACCCCTTACTAAATCACGTACAGACATGTTTTAACAACAGATCAAACATGCTTCTATACTCTGTATAGTCCTCACACTTACACACAGACAAATGCTCCATTGTGTCCCTTTATTATTTTTACTTTTGCTTTTCCCCCAAGTGCCTATAGTCCAATTCAAATTATCTTCAGAAGATAAATAATCTTGTACATTCTAAGATAACCCATTGGTTCAACAGTTATTTCTTATTTATTATAGGAAAGTACAAAGGGGTGAATTTTCTTCCCCCAAATTCTGGTTTCAACTAAATCTCTTAATCTCATACTAGCAGTTAAATTCGATGATACTCACAGACACACATAGAGTTTATGCATTATTCAGTCACTTGAACTACAGTGATTAATATAAATGAAAATGTCATTAAAATATCTAAATACACATAATGAATATAAATAATAATCTTAGTGGATTTACCATGTGAACAATTTACAATCACACCTATATTTAATACAATTATATTTTTTGGCTCAATAAACTGCTTTGAACAAATGACTGTAGGATCTGGGTGTGGCGGTGTATACCTGTAATCCTAGCACATGAGAAGCTGAGGCAGGGGGATCAAAAGTTCAGGGTTGCTGGCCTTGGTGGGGCACGTCTTTAATCTCGGGACTCAGGAGGCAGAAGCACGTGGGTTTGTGCTTTAGGATGTCTTTCTGCACACTGTGAACATGTGGGGCTCCCACTGGAGAATAAATAAAGCTGCGTTGGCCTACAGCAGGGCAGGATAAGGTTAGGCGGTACATTCAAACTGAAGACGAGACGAAGAAGGGTGGAGTCAGGAGACTGGAGGCCCCTGCTGAAGGAACAAGATGTCAGCAGACCGGTAACACCATGGCCATGTGGCAACATATAGATTCATAGAGATGGGTTAACTTAAGATGAAAGAGCTAGCTAGCAAGAAGCTTGAGCCACAGACCATACAGTTTGTAATTAATATTAAGCCTCTGAGTGATTATTTTATAAGTGGCTGTGGGACAGCAGGTGGAAGAGATTTGTCCAGACTGCTGGGCAAGATAGGACTGGAGAAATTTCCAGCTACAGGTTTGTGTGAGTTTAAAGCCAGCCTAGTTTACATATCAAGTTCCAGGACAGCCAGAGCTACATAGTGAGACCCTGGCTCAAAAAAAAAAAAAAGGAGAGAAAGAGAGAGAGAAGCCTTTTATTGATGGTTTTTAGGGGTCCACCACCCAGCTCCCAAATAAATCACACACAGAGGCTTATTATTAATTATAAATGCCCGGCCTTAGCTTGGCTTGTTGCTAGCCAGCTTTTCTTAATTTTCAACTATCCTGTCTACCTCTGGGCTTCTTCCTTTTCTTGCTTCTGTAATCTGACTGTCACTCTTATTCCATGGCTGGCTGGGTGGCTGGGTGGCTGGGTGGCTAGGTGGCTGGGTGGCTGGGTGGTTGGGTGGTTGGGTGGTTGGGTGGTTGGGTGCCTGGGTGGCTGTCCCCTGGTGTCCTCCTCCTTCTCTTGCTCCTCCTCCTTTCTCTCAAAGATTTCTCCTTCTATTTATTCTCTCTGCCTGCCAGGCCCGCCTGTCCTTTTTCCCCGCCTCAATATTGGCTGTTCAGCTCTTTATTAGACCATCAGGTGTTTTAGACAGGCACAGTAACACAGCTTCACAGAGTTAAACAAATGTAACATAAAAGAATTAACACATCTTTGCATCATTAAACAAATGTTCCACAGCACAAACAAATGTAACACATCTTAAAATAATATTCAAGAACAAAAGCTCACTTGGGAGGCAGAGGCAGGCAGATCTCTGCGAGTTCAAGGCCAACTTAGTTTACAAAGAGAGTTCCAAGACAGCCAGAGCTACACACAGAGAAACCTTGTCTCGAAGAAGAAGAAGAAGAAGAAGAAGAAGAAGAAGAAGAAGAAGAAGAAGAAGAAGAAGAAGAAGAAGAAGAAGAAAGTTCAAGGTTTGCCTGGGCTATATAGAGAGACCCTGTCTCAAAACAGTATCCAAGTTTAACTCATTGAGTTGGCATTGTACAGAAACAGCCATGTCAGTCTAGAATCATTAAACTTAACTGTTTTTCCCATTTTTACAAGGGTAACATTGATAAATACACAAGGTCTTAGTTACGTGGGTTTGATTACAGAATTGTATTAGAGGCCATTCATGCTACATGTTGGCAAACAGTCTGCCTGTGTTCTCCCCATGTCCTGAAATTTTGGATGAGCCTGAATTAAAAAAATAATTAAAATTGAATTAAAAACTAATGGACTAAGTTGCTTGAGAGAGGAACGTGCAAGACAGCACAGCGTCTGGGTTGTGGCATGGTTACCACCGGCTGCTCTTAGATCTCTGGAGAGAGGGCAGAAAGACACGGTGTAAACGAGCGTGGGTTTAAAGCTGCAGATAAGCTGAGCATGCAGAAAGCAGCTCTAATTACTAGAGAGACTACTGTAGCTAAAGAAGAAACTTGAGGCTTATCAGTTAAGAGCTTGCTGCTCTTGCAGAGGCCCTGGGTCCCAGCACCCACATAGCGGCTCACAACTGTCTGTAACCTCAACCTCAGAGGATCCAGTGCTCTGTACGGGACCTTTACAGGTACTGCCAGCATGCAGAACACACACATACACACACACACACACAAAATAAATAAATCTTAAGAAAAACATAAGGAAAGACCTTGAGTTCTGAACTAGTAAGGCCTCCAGAGGACAAGAGTCCACCCACTGAAGGCCCCAACTTATGAAAATGTAAATTCATCTAAAAGGAGAGGACCTGAGCAGAGACCACCACTGGTCGGGTTCTCAGCACCCACATGGTGGCCCACAACTGCCTTCAACTGCCAGCTCCAGGGAATCTGAGATTTCTACTAGCTTCTGTCAGATCCTACACAAATGCATACCCCACACACACACACTGCACATAAACTCATGCATGAATGCCCATATATACATAATTTTTTTTAACTTTATGGTTTTTGGAGACTGGTCTCTCTATGTAGCCCTGGGTCCTCTGCAAGAGCACTAAGCACTCTTCCCTTCTGAGATATCTCTCCAACCCCAACTTTTTGAATATAATCCACAGCATGGACCTTACTCACACAAGACAAGAAATTAAAATAGAACTAATCCTGTAACACATACCACTCTTCACCCATCAGACTGGTAGAAACAAGCCCTATTCTGTTGGTAAGGCTGGGGAGCAGCCAGCACCCCCAAGCATAAGTGGGGCAAAGACACAGATTTATGGAGGACCGGGGAACTCTTGCATCTTCACTGAACGTCCTTGATGACTGTGACGATAAATCTAGACGGTCAACTTGATGAGATTTAGGGTCACAGTGAGACTAACCCCTGAGCGTGTCTGTGAGGGACTTTCCAGACTGGGTTGAGGTGGGAAGACCCATCCAAATGTAGGTGACGCCATGCCATGTGCTGGGGTTTGGGAATGAATAAAAAGATAAGCAAACCGAGCACCAGCTGTCCTTTCTCTCTGCTTCCTGACAACAGGTGCAATGTAACCAGTTGCCTCAAGCTCCTGCCGCCCTCACCCTCCTCCTACAATGGCCTCTGACTCAGAGATCCCTTGCCTCTGCCTCCCAAGTGCTGGAATTAAACGTGTGCACCACGGTGTCTGGCCAAACCCTGCTGTGGAATACTATTTTATTTTTTATTTTTGGGTTCTTCAAGACAGGAGTTCTCTGTGTAGCTTTGGAGCCTGTCCTGGAACTCACTCTGTAAACTAGGCTGGCCTCGAACTCACAGAGATCCATCTGCCTGCCTCTGCTTCCTGAATGCTGGGATTAAAGGCGTGCACCATCATCATCATCATCATCACCACCACCACCACCACCACCACCACCACCACCACCACCACCACCAGGAGTGGAATGCTATTTTAAATAGGCAAAGATGTGTTCCATTTGTTTGTGCTGTGGAATCTTACTTTAACTGTGTAAAGATGTGTTGCATTTGTTTATGCTGTCTATCTGGAGATGTGTTCCATTTGTTTGTGCTGCCTTTGTTTAACTATGTAAAGATGTGTTGCGTCTGTTTCACCTTGCCTGCCTAAGGCACCTGACTGGTCTAATAAAGAACCGAACAGCCAACAGCTAGGCAGAGGAGGGATTGGCAAGGCTGGCCAGCGGAGAATAAATAGGAGGAGAGATCTAGGCTCAAGGAAAAGAGGAAGAAGCAGCCAGGAGCCCCCAGTCAGCAGGCACAGAGTAAGACATACAAGAAGAAAGAAAAGGTAAAAAGACTCAAGGCAAAAGGCTAGATAAAGAAAAAAAAGTTAGCCAGGCGGTGGTGGCACACACCTTTAATCCCAGCACTTGAGAGGCAGAAGCAGGTGGATCTCAATGAGAGCCAGGATTGTTACACAGAGAAACCCTGTCTCAAACAAACAAAAAAAAGAACAGGTTAATTAAAAAACAAACAAACAAACAAAAAACTAGCCAGAAATATGCCAAGGTTGGCTGAGCATTCAAAACTAGTAAGTCTCTGTGTCATGATTTGGGAGCTGGTTGGTGGCCAAAAAGAAAAGGCCTGGTCTAGAACCTTTCCTCTTTTGTTTTTGTTTTTCGAGACAAGAGTTTCTCTGTGTAGCTCTGGCTGTCCTGGAACTGATTTGTCGGCCAGGCTGGTCTCGAACTCATAGAGATCCACCTGCCTCTGCTTCCTGAGTATTGGAATTAAACATGTGCATCACCACTGCCTGGAGGCCACACCCTTCTTTAAGCGGCTTTCATTAGCTGTTTTTCTCAGCAATGAGAAAAATAAATAATACACCAATTAAGTCAATTTGAGAAGAGTTTTTTTTTTTTTTTACCTACTACCAAAAATAGCCAAATGATGCTCCTGCCTCCCACCCCTACCCCATGTCCAGGAGCAAAGCTATTCTGTTCAGAGGCCAGAATATGGAGTCCAAGTGTGTCATTCAGTGCCTAGCCAAAGACAAGCAAGTTCAAGTCCAAAAACTGAGCTCATCGCTGACAGAATTCCTTCTTGCTAACGAATGGACCTGAGCCATTTCAAAAGCAGTGGGTGGGCAGCTACCTAGGGTTAAATCCACTCCTTGGGACCACAGGAGGGGTTTGCCTCCCTCACATTCAAAGTCCCAGGGGACCCAGATGTAGAAGTCAATTCCCAGGAGCAGGAACCCGAGTGGCAACATGGCTGCCTTGGGCTATCTCCGCCTATAACTTTAGCTTTTGGTCCATTTGGTTTTCTTTAGTGGAGTTGCTTGAGGTTTTTTGTTTTATTTATGTTGTTGTGGTTTTTGACACTGGGGAGTTAACCCAGTCTCACACTTGCTAAGCATGTGCTGCAGCAATGAGCTACACTCCAAGTCCTTTGGTTAACTTTCTTAGTCACTGAAAACTGAGTTTTTCCCTTGTGAGTATTTCTGATTCCTGTGGTAATGGCATACACAGTGTAAATGAGCAAAAGGCATCTTCTTGTCTTATGAAAAACTACTAGTGAGCCCTGGTCAGGCTCATTGGAGTCCTCAACTCCGGGCAGGCAACATTCCTCACGAACGACGCCCCCACCAGATGGGATTTTTAAAAACATCGACTCCTGCCCTCAAGCCACACTGCTTCGGGGACCTAATTTCAGAAGTCATCCCCTGTCTGAGCCAGGAGGACGAGGAGAGGCTTCCTGGACAGTCACAGTTACAGCAGACAGCTGCGGCTTGTAGCTACCTGAGGATCTACACACATGCGAAGTCATACAGACCCTGCCCAGGGATCCTCTCTGCAAAGAGTAAGCACCGCCAGCTTCTGCGGTTCAGGGCCCTCAGGTCTTTGGTGATCCAGAGGACCGGATCTGCTTCCTCCAAACAAGGAGACAAGGGAGATGAGGATGTAAGCGATGGGGCTCTGCTGTGGTGTACCTCGAGGGTTTCCTGGACGCCCTGGTGCAGCCTTAGCTTCCTGGGGGCAGGAATAGGTGAACATCGGAGCCCAGTAGAGCTGGTATGGTTCGCATCTGATCCCGAGTAGCGACCGTATGTCAGGAGAAAGAAGGTTGGGAAGTAAGCCTGGCCTGGTGGCACACATCTGTAATCACTGAACTCAGGGAGTGGCAGAGGAATGCTAGGAGCATCAAGAGTTCAAGGCCAGCCTGGACTACATAGGGGGACCATCAAATAAATAAACCAACAAGAAGGTAGAAGAAGGTAGAGAGGATCATTCCTGCATTAAAAGCAGGGGGAAAAGCCTGGTGGTGGTGGTGGTGGCGCACGCCTTTGATCCCAGCACTCGGGAGGCAGAGCCAGACAGATCTCTGAGTTCCAGGCCAGCCTGGTCTACAGAGTGAGATCCAGGACAGCCGAGGTTGTCTGTGTGTGTCTTGAAAAAAAAAAAACAAAAACAAAAAAACAGAAAAATAAAAGCCTTGCTGGTCTCTCTAGGAATTTCACAGTAAAAACTTAGAAGGTGTTCTAAATTTTCCAAAGCCAAATTTCCCTTCCCTCCCCTTCCCCTCCTCTCCCCTCTTCTTCCTTTTTTCTTCAATCCCCTACCCCCGCTTTGTTCTTTTTGAGACAGGGACTCTATGTAGCCCTGACTATCCTGAACTTCTTTTGTAGCCCAGGCTGGTCTCGAACCCACAGAGATCCACCAGCCTCTGCCTCCTCGGTGCTGGGATTAAAGGCGTGCGCCAGCACTGCCCGCTTAGCTAGAGTCACAGCAGTGACGAAATGGGTGCTGGGAATTGAACTCGGGTCCTCAGGAAGAGCAGTATATGCTCCTAACCACTGAGCCGTCTCTCCAGTTCTTTCATGACTTACCAGCTAATCAGAAAGATGTGATATCTGAAAACCTTCAGACTGCCAGCCCTATGGGCAGGTGTTCCACTCTCCTGATCCCAATGGCCTTATTGCTCAAACACAGGGCAGGGCCGGCGGGTAGGCTCAACGTAAAAGCACTTGCCACCAAGTCTGATGATCTGAGTTCAACCCCTAGGACCCACCCACATGGTGGAAGGGGAGTTGTAACTGTTAAAGATGTTCTCTGGCCTCCACATGGCATACACGTGTACACACACACACACACACACACACACACACACACACAACAAAAGACGAAAAGATCCCTCTGTAGTCAAACGAAAGGCAAAGAGTTTCTCCCCACACATTCCTCAGCTTTGAAAGCCCAGCTTCACACCTATGTGGTGTTTGTTTACAGTGGGGTAAACTGTGTCAGTGCTGTTAATTTATTTACAAGCATTTTTGTCTGTTAGGTAATGCCTGTATTTGTGCTGGTAGTTATTGGGGTGGGTGGGGTGGGGGAAAGAGGATTCCAAAACCCAGAAGCAGACCCTAATTTCTATCTCTCATTTACTTATTTATTTACTTATTTATTTATTTAGGGTTTTTTTTTTGTTTGTTTTGTTTTGTTTTGGTTTGGTTTGGTTTGGTTTTTTCGAGACAGGGTTTTTCTGTGTGGCCTTGGTTGTCCTGGAACTCGAGCTATAGACCAGGTTGGTCTTGAACTCACAGAGATCCACTTGCCTCCGCCACCCAAGTGCTGGTATTAAAGGCGTGTACCACCACCTCGTGGCTTCAGACCTGGTCTCTTAGACACAACAAACATGAATGGCACACCTGCACACCATCACATCACCATAGCAGTGTCCGCCGCCGCCGCCGCTATCCTCTGAGTGGGAGCGAGGTTGATGGCGGGAAACGCTGTAGGGGAGGAATCTAGAAGAATGAATGCCAGGTCCAGAGACTGGGCGTTTGCTTTTTATTTATTTTATTATTTATTTGTTTGTTTGTTTTGTATTTTGAGACAGGGTTTCTTTGTGTAGCCCTGGCTGTCCTGGAACTCGCTCTGTAGCCCAGGCTGGCCTTGAACTCGCAGAGATCCGCCTGCCTCTGCCTCCTGAGTGCTGGGGTCAAAGGCGTGCACCACCACCACCACCACCACCACCACCACCACCAGGCTTTTTTTCCTGCTTTTAATGCAGTGTTGGGAATAGAGCCCAGAGCTTCATATACTCTACAACTAAGTTATACCCCCAGTCATCATTCTGTATGGTCTAAATGGTTTTGTTTTTGTTACTTTGTTTACATTATTTACTGAGGGCGGAGCTCTTGGGGGGGCGGGTCAGAGGATAACTCCAGGAGCAGCTTCTCTCCCTCTGTGTGGTTCCCAGGGATCAAGGTCAAATCATCCCGCTGGCTTGACCTGTACTCACTGAGCCATCCTGCTGGCCATTTATTTGTTTGTTTGTTTTCTTAGTACTGGGCTTCTCAGTGTAACAGCAATAGCTGTCCTGGAACTCACTTTGTAGACCAAGCTGGCCTCGAACTCAGAGATCTACCTGCTTCTGTCTCCTAAGTGCAGGGATTAAAGGTACGAATCACCACCAGGCCTACTTACTTTTTAAACAAAGAACAATGGTACAAAAATCTGTTTCTGTAAAGGCAAAGGTGCTGAGCAGCTCTTGACCACAGGGGGGCGTGTTCTCCCTAGTCCTGGGCTAAGAACCAGCTATTGGTGGGGGGGGGGGGGGGTGTCTGTGCTGCGTCCAGCCTTCTGACTTGCAGAAATAAAAGAGATACCCGGAGACCACCAAGGGCGGAGACCAAGGGCCAGGGGGCCAGTGGACCCCAAATCACTTCCCCTATTCCAGAGACTCCAGCAGCTGACTGTGTGTCTGGCTGTGGTAGAGAGGCTGTGGGGTGGAGGTCATGTTTAAATTACTCCAGGCAGGAGTGCTGTGCTGGTAACTTTGCCCAGAAGCCAGCAGGGCGGGCGGTGTCTGGGGCATGACCTGGTGAAGGCTGCCATGCGGGTTAAAGTGCTGGGTGGAGCTGGCTGGCGAAGGCCAGGAGAGTGTGGGTGTGACCGCCACAACAGATGGGGCTCCGCAGGGCGGGGCCGGCTGCAGCTCAGCCCTGCCAGAGTCGGGGTTGTGCTGTGTGATTTAGGCAAAGCCTACATTTTCTTTCTTTTTTTTTAGCGAGACTGTCTGTGGTCTGGCAACAGTCTCACTCTCTTGGCCTTACCCTTTAAGAGTAGCTCTTCTGCCCACTTCAATGACCAGCTTTTAACCAAGTCACACGAGTTTCTTCCTTCTTTTATCTATTCATACACAGAAGAAACATGTATTGAGTGCCAGCTGTGGCCGGGCACTGTGGAGCTGGGAGATGTTGCTTCCATCCTAGACACTATAGTCTTCTGGCTCTGTCCCCGTCCCCACCTCCCCAGGACAGGGATCAAGACCAACGGTGTCGCACACATTCAGAGCGGGCACTCTACCGCCAAACTACATCTCTAGTCCTGTTTCTACTTTTTTTAAATTTTTTTTTTTTAATTTTGAGAGAACATCTCCCTGTGTTGTCAAGACTGGCCTTGAACATGTGATCCTTATGCCTCTGCCTCCCAAATGCTGGGCTTACGGCTCTGTCTCCTTATCTTTATTTAGGCTTTCCTCTTGGTGGAAAATTCCTCTTGTCCCTCTCTGCCTAGCCAGAGTTGACCGTCCTTCAGTGCCTTCCTCAAGCCCCACCAGTCCTAGGGATTGAAAGGGAGACCTTTTCCTTCCCATCCACTATGGTCATGTGACTAACTCCACACCTGACCTGAGCAGGACCCCAGTGGCTACCTGACTGGATGAAGGAGGTGTCTGCCTCTGACTTCACAGCTCAGACTGCCCAAAACTTTCCCTTGGCAAACCATGCAGTCCTGCCCATGACCTCTCTCCTACTAAGCTGTCCTGTTTATTACCTCTTGAGCCTGTGTGGTTAAACAGGGCTCTCGAGTTGTCAACGACAGCAAGGAATTGCCTCATTCAGCTACGAAACGGACAGGCAGGCAGGAGGCAAGACAGAGACTTGGAAGGATGCATCACCTGCTTCTGCAAACAGCCCTTCTTGCCCCAGAGGATGGCTGTCTATTGCTCTGGATTCGAATCCTTCCAGCCCAGCAACGCAGTAAGAATTTCCCCCCTTCAGTTCCAAGTTTAAAATCCTGGTAGAAACCAGGCGGTGGTGGCACATGCCTTTAATCCCAGCACTCAGTAGGCAGAGCCAGGCAGATCTCTGTGAGTTTGAGGCCAGCCTGGTCTACTGAGCGAGATCCAGGAAAGGCGCAAAGCTACACAGAAAAACCCTGTCTCGGAAAAACCAAAAAAAAAAAAAAAAAAAAATCCTGGTAGAAGCTCTGGCTCATGTAGGTCATTTGTTTTTCTTGTCCAGTCACTGTGGCCAAAGGCAGTGATGCCAGATGATTGGCAGCATCTGTGCCCACCCCCCACAACCAGAGAAAAGAGGTGGATCTTCAGACCGCGTTGGAGGGCATGGACAAGCCTTTCAAGAAGAGCTGGGGCCACACTCTGATGTGGACGTCTTTGTCAGTGATGGTGTTTGTGTTCCTGAGTTTATTCCTTTTTAGGGGTGTGGCAGAGACAGGGTTTCATGTGTCTCAGGCTGGACCCATACTCAATAGTCAAGGATGATCTTGAACTTCTGATCCTCCTGCCTCTACCTTCTAAGTGTTTCAGGAATGTGCCACCACACCCGATGTATGTGGTGCTGGGGATCGAATACAGGACCCTGTGTATACTAGGCAATCCCTCCACAAACTGAACAGCATCATCACCTCTATCCCCATTACTGGATATGCCCATGGTCCCCTTACTAGTAATAGTGATCAATTTGGGCAAATTTTACAGGATCTTCTACAGAGTTTCCATGAACCAACAAGTCCCCTGTCACTTTGCACTACTGCCACAGAATTGCATGTCTCGTCCTAGGGTATGAAGTTAGAGAGAATCGAAGCAGCTGATGACTTGAGCTATACCTCTGCTTTCCTTTCTGAGAAAATCCTTTATGCTCCTTAGTATAACACTGGCTTTGTCTTGAATAAGCAATTACTAAGACTGGCTTTTTGTTTTGTTTTGTTTTTTTAAGACAGGGTTTCTCTGTGTAGTTTTGGTGCCTGTTCTGGACCAGGCTGGCCTCAAACTCACAGAGATCTGCCTGGCTCTGCCTCCCGAGTGCTGGGATTAAAGGCATGCACCACCACCGCCCCACAAGACTGGCCTTTTTTTTTTTTTTAGGTTTGTTTTATTTATTATGTATATAGTGTTCTGCCTGCACGTATGCCTGCATACCAGAAGAGGGCATCAGATCTCATTATAGACAGTTGTGAGCCACCATGTGGTTGCTGGGAATTGAACTCAGGACCTCTAGAAGAGCAGTCATTGCTCTTAACCTCTGAGCCATCTCTCCAGCCCCAAGACTGGGTTTTCTATTTGTGTTTTTATTTTGATAGAAAGCAGGGAGGGCAATTGTGTAATCTGCAAATTTACAAAAAAAAAAAAAAAATTGTTTGTAAAGCTGTAAATGTGGCCTTCTTGGATGGCCTCAGCATCGTAGTGTCAGGCTTTTAAGAGCCTTGACAGGTAATTGCTATAGTTCCACATTTGATGAGGAAACTGAGACCCAGGTTTGGTTGGAATTGTGCCCAAAGTCACAGTGCCGCTGTGGGAAGTGGGAAGGAAGACAAGAAGACAGGGGTGTGCTAAGACTATCCTGATGTCAAACCAATTCATGGGCAGGTTTCTTTTGGCACTGGGAGTACAGGCCAGGGCCTTACATGTTAAGCAGGGCCTCAGGCACTGAGCTGCAGGCCCAACCTGTTCATACGATTTGCATGGTAGCTTCCTGAGGTCAGACTGTTGAAGGCTTTTGTTACTGTTTTTAAAATTGTTTATTTTATATGTATGAGTGTTGTGTGTGTGTGTGTGTGTGTGTGTGTGTGTGTGTGTGTGTGCGTGCGCGCGCGCCTGGTGCCCTTGGAAGCCAGAAGAGAGTACAGATGCCCTACAAATGGAGTTACAGAAGGCTTCAGGCCACTTCGTGCTCAGCTGGGAATCAAACCCAGATTCTTTGGAGGAAAAGCCAGTACTCTTAACCGCTGAACCATTTCTACCCACTATTTGTTTTTGACACAAGGTCAGAAGTAGCCCAGGCTAGTCTTGACCTTCCTAAGTGAGGAAGACCTTGGACCTTGTGCTCTTCACCCCTCCTTGTGAGCAGAGACTGATTCCAGGCACGAGTGGACAACACACTTGGTTTCTAGGGTGCTAGAGATTGAACCTGGGGCTTCCTGACACGCTGGTTAAGCACTCTACCAACTGAGCCACGTGCCTCACCCCGAGAACCAGATGAAGTTTAAATGCTTTGCCCAGGGTCATGGGGCTGAGATTTATGGGTTCCAGAATCTATTACATTTCCATTTCCTTGTGCTGCATGACCTTGGGTTGCTCATCTAAGCTGTTTGTAGCTCCATTTCTTCATCTGTAAAATGGGGGGTGATTATGGCTTAGGACAGTGACCAGCTTGATCCCATCAGTGGACCGCTAGGGTTGGTATTGTTGAAACTGTATCACGAGACCTCCCACAGGGTCATCAGTTGGCCACTCCTTGTAAGAGAACCAGATCCCGTGGGAGCCCCTGGCTGGCCCAGGTGCTCCAAAGCCTCAGTCCAGGTGCCTGGGAAAGTTTGCAGTGGAATCAAGGGAACAAAGGCTCCAGGTGCTCAGGTGGCTGATGCCTGGCTGGCTGGAGGCCAGTTTCCTGCTCGATCCGGTTGCTCTTGGCTGCCCAGGTTCAGGGAACTGAGCCCTCTTCCATGCCCTCGCCTCTGCCAATGGAGGGCTGAGCGGTGAGCTTGGTAATACAGGACAAGACCCAGCTTGGACTCTGCACTTCCTTGCTGGAGCCCAGTATTGAGATCAGTTTTCACTGACTGAAGCAGGAAGTTCTGGGGCACTAGAAGGGACCCTTGCAGGTTCTTCCTGCTCAGGGGCCTTGTAAACCCTCTGGGGATTGGCCTTAGAGACTAGGGCATTGAGGCTGGGATCAGAGAGGGGGCTTGAATGCCAGCTGGAGAATAGAGCCGCGGGGTGCCCCAGGGCAAGCCAGCCAGGCTCTTTGTGGCTTGGTTTTCCTACTGTGTAGTTTTTTTTTTTGGGGGGGGGCTGGGGGGATGAGGGGGTAGGGGTGGGGACTGTTCTTGGTTAATGCCTGTGCCAGGCTTACAAATTCCCCTGTGTCCTGAACAAAGCCTCTAGGAAAGGGAGCTTCAGTTCTATTGGAGGGTGATCTTTGTGGAACACAAACCAGATCAGGTTTGAAAGGTCCTTCAAGCCTGCCACCAACCCCAGCCGGCTCCCTGCCCCCCACCCCCGCCCCAGCCTCACCCCAAGAGGCTCCCAGCCATCAGCCTGCACCATGGCTCATGTAGTTAGAGTTGGTGGCCCTGGGACTTTTTACTCACTGTCCCCTTCGCTGGGAACACTTTGTGCCCCAGGTCTTCCTGTGACTGTCCTTCTCGAGCGAGTGCTCAAATGTGATCTCAGGTGGTTTTTTTGGTTTGGTTTGGTTTGGTTCTTTTGTTTGTTTGTTTTTGTTTTTGGAGACAGGGTTTCTCTGTGTAGCCTTGGCTGTCCTGGAACTCACTCTGTAGAACAGGCTGGCCTCGAACTCACGGAGATCCACCTGCCTCTGCCTCCCGATTGCTGGGATTAAAGGCGGGCCCCACCACTGCCTGGCTCAGGTGTTACTTCTTTTATTTGTTTGTTTGTTTTTGACACACAATTTCTCTGTGTAGCCCTGGCTGTCCTGTGCACTACCACCGCCTGGCCAGATGTTATCTCTTAATAAACCTTTTTAGGGTGCTGGAGAGATGGCTCAGCAGTTAAGAGCACTAGCTGTTCTTTTAGAGGACCCAGGTTCAATTCCCAGTATCCACATGGCAGCTCACACCTGTCTGTAACTCCAGTTCCAGGAGACCTGACACCCTCACACAGACATACATGCAGGCCAAACACCAGTGCACATAAAATTAAAAAAAAAAAAAAAATTTAGCTGGGTGATAGTGGCCTGGCACTTTGCTTTTTGGGAGGCAGGTAGCAGGATCTCTGTGAATTCGATGCCAACCCTGGTCTACAAAGCAAGTTCCAAGGCTACCCAGAGAAACCCTGTTTTGAAAAACCAGAAATAAACAAATTTTTAAAAAGGTACTAAATAAGAACCCTCCTTAGGTGGCCTCCCCGAGACTCCCCCCTTGGTCCTTCTGTACTACATTCCACCCCTGTCTTCTGCACCCCAAACTCAGAGGACATCATTTTTCAAGGTCCTGTTTTCTTTTATTATTTTCTTGGATTTTGGTGTTATTGTTTCTATGTATTTTTTTCTCTCAAGGGAACAGGATTTTGCTGACTTGTCCAGTGCAGTTTAGACTGGCCTTGAACTCTTGGCAATTCTCCTGCTCCAGCCTGTTGGGATTACAGGCATGAACCAGCAAAGCCACCTAGCTGATGTTCCTTCTCACTCTCCATGTTGCCCTTGGAGGTACCCAGGGCTTTGGCTCATGCTCAATGATTGCTGTACTGCTGAGCTACATCCACAGCCCAGCCAGCCTTCCAGGCCACTGCCTGCCCTCCCCCGGGAACCCCAGCTCCTCAAAGACGGTGGCTGAGTCTCTTTCATTATCTCCGGTACCCCAGCAGTGCCTGGCAGCACAGATACCCCGAACCTGCAGGTCTATGTGCTCTCTACCTGGAATCCCATTTCCCTGCTCACTCCTTCATCTCCTCTGCTTTGGGCAGTGGTCTGGAGCTGTGACATGGCAGCTTTGTGGGTGTGGACCTGGGTACATTTCCAAATCACTTTCACACGTGATACCTCACAGTAGCTCTGTTAGACAGGTAGGGCAGGATCGTAAACCCCATTTCACACACAAGAAAATGGAGATGTTCAGAGGCTTAGAGAACTTGCCCAAGACCACTGGCCTCAGGTCACCAAGGGTCAGGAGTAGGGAGCCATTCCCAGGACACCAAGCCAGATATACCAAGAACCGAAGAGGGACAATCCTCACAGTAAAGCCATTTTCCATTAAGTCAAGCTATAGAAGTGACACGTTTAGAATTACTTTAAGAGGGCCGGCTGGTCGGTGGTGGCACACTCCTTTAATCCCAGCACTCAAACTCAGCAGGCAGAGCTCTGTGAGTCTGAGGCCAACCTGGTCTACAAAGTGAGTTCCAGCACAGCCAGGGCTACAGAGAGAGACCCCATCTTGAAAAACCTAAATCAATAAATAAACAATACATATTTTCTAAGCTAAAACAATTTTTTAAAAAATATATCAAAGAAAAAAAGGCAACCTCAAGGGTCTGAGGAGAGACTGCCTCCAAGACTTCTGTGGACACCAAAACCCACACACTCAAGTCCCTTCTGTAAAGAACGGAATATTTGTAAAGTACCTCCTCCTCTCACATACTTGAAGTGATCTCTAGATGACTTACAGCACCCGATTCAGTGTAAATACTGGTGGGGTGGTGCACACTTGTGATCTCAGACCTCAGAAGGCCAAAGCAGGAAGAACACCAGTTCAAGGTCAGCGTAGGCCACATAAGGGGACACTGTCTCAAAACCATAAATTCAAGGTCAGCATAGGCCACATAAGGGGACACTGTCTCAAAACCAAAGTAAAAACAAAACCAATACAAATGCTATTGTCACCAGGGGATGAGGGAACGAACAAAATTCCTTTTACTGGTCTTTTTTTTTGGGGGGGCACCACCCAGCTCCCAAATAAATCACACACAGAGGCTTATTCTTACTTATAAATGTCCAACCTTAGCTTGTCTTGTTCCTTGTCAGCTTTTCTTAAATTATCCCGTCTACCTTTTGCCTCTGGGCTTCTTCCTTTTCTTACTCCTGTGATGTCACTGTCACTCTTACTCCATGGCTGGGTGACTCGGTGGCTCGGTGTCTGGATCCTGGTGTTCTCCTCCTCCTCCTCCTCCTCCTCCTCCTCCTCCTCCTCCTCCTCCTCCTCCTTCTCTTGCTACTTCTTTTTTTCCCTCCCAGATTTCTCCTTCTATATATCCTCTCTGCCTGCCAGCCCCGCCTGTCCTTTCTCCTGCCTCGCTATTGGCCGTTCAGCTCTTTATTAGACCATCAGGTGTTTTAGACAGGCAAAGTAACACAGCTTCACAGAGTTAAACAAATGCAACATAAACAAAAGCAACACACCTGGAAATAATATTCCCCAACAGATTTCTCTGTGTAGCCTTGGTTGTCCAGAACTCCCTCTGTAGGCCAGGCTGGCCTCAACCTCAGAGATCCAGCTGCCCCTGCCTGAGTGCTGAGATTAAGGGCACGTGCCACCCCTGCCCGGCTTCTTTTGCTAGTTCTTTTGCTAGGCAAACTGGAGAAAAAGCTCAGTGAGCAGCTAGAAGGGGATGAGGTAGGAGAAAAGAAAAATGGCAGAGTTACAGCTGTGTATGAGAATTCACACCTTCAGTTCCAACACTTGGGAGCCTGAAACAGGATTGCCGTGAGTTTTAGACGGACCTGGGGCTACACTGTGAGACTCAC
Organism: Peromyscus eremicus; assembly: GCF_949786415.1. Lineage (NCBI taxonomy): Eukaryota > Metazoa > Chordata > Mammalia > Rodentia > Cricetidae > Peromyscus > Peromyscus eremicus. The sequence goes on along the minus strand of NC_081416.1, from coordinate 118,218,377 downwards.
TCCACAATGGACTGCAGAGTAAGACCCCTTCTCCAAAGAAACAAACAAAAAATAAAGTTCTTTGTATCTGAGTTAGAGACTAAGAAAGCAGATGGAATTTTCTCCTGACTGCAGGTCAGGTCTTCAGCTTTGACTGGGCATGGGAAGTTCCTGCTGACTTCATCGAAGATGTTACCACAGACTGAGCTGTTTATAAAGAGGGTTATGGACCATCAGCCATGCCATGCATATCGGAAGATGTCACACTATGTCCCAAGCAAGTCTCCAGACATGGGGAACACCCACTTCTTCATCAGAAAGGATCTTATTGGCCACAGAACATGCCATTTTTACCGCATGAAGCTAGAAGGGATGATGTGTTAAATCCCAAAAGGGGCCTGGCAGCTGTTGTCTGCAAATAGCTCTTTTATTCCTTTCTTCCCTGCCCAGCATCCTTTATCAATATGTAAATGGTTGTTATATTGTATTGCGTACAGGTTCAGCACAGATGCGTCCACAATTGGTCTATCCTTTTTATTGTTGAGACAGGGTCTACTGTGTATCCCTGTCTGGTCTGGAACTCACCATATATAGACCAAGTTAGCTTCAAACTCATAGAGATCTGCTTGCCTCTGCCTCTCAAGTGCTGGGATTAAAGAAAGGCATGTACCACCTACCTGACTCTAATCATTTTTTATCCGTACTGGAATAAATGTATGGATACAGAAACAATAGATACAGAAGGGTTGACTGTACATTACCTATAAGTAACATCCAGGGAAACTCTCCAATTCTTGCCTTCTTCCTGGGTTAGATAATCCCAGTTACTTCTTTATTTTCTGCCGTGGAATCATAGCTGGTCCTCTGTGTAGTTGAGCACATAGCACATGCTACATATTAATTACTCAGTACCATCCTTGCTGCTCTCCTAGTGCTTCACACCGGTTCTTAAAAATTCTTTTTATAGGGATTGGAGAGATGGCTCAGTGGTTAAAGCACTGGCCGCTCTTCCTAGAGGATCCGGGTTCAGTTCCCAGCACCCACATGGTGGCTCACAACCACCTGTAACTCCAGTTCCAGGGGACCTGACAATGTCACAGCCATATACACGGGCAAAAACCAAACCAAACCAAAAAAGCCCTCACACCTTTAATCCCAGGATTTGAGAGGCAGAGGCAGGCAGATCTCTGTGAGTTTGAGGGCAGCCTGGTCTACAAAGCGAGTTCCAGAACAGCCAGGGCTGTTACATAAAGAAACCCTGTCTTGAAAAACGAAAAAACAAAAAACTTGGTATTGTTTGAGGATTTCATACATGTATACTGCCTTATCAAATCCATTCTCCAGATTTCCTCCCCTCCGATTCTTCCTGTCCCTCCTCCAGTTTTCTCTCCCAATTTTATGTGCCTTGGGGCTTTTTGTTTGTTTGGTTGTTGTTGTTGTTTTGGGGTGTTTTTTTGTTTGTTTTGTTTTGTTTTGTTTTGTTTTTTCAGGATAGGGTTTCTCTGAGTAGCCCTGGCTGTCCTGGAACTAGTTCTGTAACCAGGCTGACCTCAAACTCAGAGAGATCCACCTGCCTCTGCCTCCTGAATGCTACACCATCACCACCAGCCCACTGAATCCTTTTAATGCTGCCTATGTGTGCATGGGTGTGGGATCTTGCACAGCTCTTAAGTATGTAGCCAAGACCACTGTGAGTTCAACACACTGTTACTTAGCAAATAGCAGTGTTAGCAAATAACACCATTTTGATACAAATATCCACCATGCCTGGCTCTTATAATCTTTCTGGTCCCTCTTCTGCAGTCATCCTGAAGCCTTGTGATGTAGATGTCCCATTGAGAGTTGAGCACTCCATGGTCCAGTCTCTTATTCTCCACGTTAACCAGTTGTGAACTTTTATATTAATCACCATCTACCGATGGTGAATTTCACACCCAGTTTTGACTTTTATTTAGCTCTCCATGAGGCTGAGAGAGGTGCAGGGACTTGCCCACACAGGAAAATGACAAAAACAGCTCTAGAAACTCAGCCAGTCTGACTCCAAGCAGGGTGTTCTTCCCATCATGCTCAGCTGCATGTGAATCCATCCAGCTGCAGGGAAGATGGAACTCTCCATGGCTAAATTGTTAAAAGCATAACGCCATCTTTAGATACCTTTATTAAGCTCGTTAAAGGCTAATTAAGTCCTTGCCTTTGCCTTCTGCTAGAGGGAGGAGACAAGAAGCTCCTGTTGAACCCACATAATGGACTACAGGGCAGTTCCTCCAAAGGAAACCAGAAACCACCACCCGTAGTAATGACTTTGTAAATATGTGTGCACTGTGTGGAGGCATGGAGAGTCCGTAAGGATGTGCTCCAAAATGTCAATTCTAGCATCTTTGGGAATGTTCTTATGGGTGACTTTCACTCTTTTTGTTTATTTTTTGAGACAGAGTTTCACTCGATAGCCTAGGCTGCCCTGGAACCCTTGGCAATCCTGCCAGAGTCTGGGTGCTGAGATTATAGGCATGAGTCACCGTTCCTGATTCTCTTCTATTTATCTTTTTTTTTTTTTTTTTTTTTTTTTTTGGAGACAGCATCTCACTTTATAGCATAGGCTGGACTTGAGCTGTATTTCAATCCTCCTGCCTCAGCCACCCAAGTGCTGGTGTTATAGATATGTACCACCAAGTCTATCGCCCCTTCTCTGCCTCCCTGCTTCTGTAGATTGATTATTATTATTTTTTTTTTACATATATGTTTGTGTCAGTGTGAATTTAATGTCATGGTTGCAGGTGCCCACAGAGGCCAGGAAAGGGCTCCAGATCCCCTGAAACTGGAATTATTGGAGGTTTGTGAGCTACCATGTGGATCTTGGGAAACTGAACTCAGGTGTCTTCAGAAAGAACAGCAAGTGTTCTTAACTGCTGAGCCATCTCCCTGCCCCAAGAACTCTCTTCCTTACACTTCTTGATAATTTCTGGCTTGTTCTACTTTACTTCTTTATTGAATTTCGTAATGCTGGGGTTTGGGCCCCGCCTCATGCATGCTAGGCAAGTGTTCTACCACTGGACCACAACTCCAGGGCCGAACTTTTAGTTTAGAGTGAGAAAGCTCTCTTTATAATCAGAAGAAAATGATTAAGGCATTTCACTTTGAAAGGGAATCAAAAAGAGTCCTTGAAGATCCAGAAGGAGAGCCTCAGACAGGAGCGATTGATGTCAGTCAAATTGCTGTAGGCAGGATGGGGTGGGGTCTGTGGCCAGTGATGCACCTGCTACGTGGGAAAGTCAAATGTTAGGTAATAAAGAGCAGGTAGACGGCCCCCAGTGAGTGTGTCTCCTTAAACAGCCTTCAGCTGTCTTATGATCTGGCTGGTTGGGCTGATGAGATGGGTCTATGAGGAAAGGCAAGCCGAGCTGGATCCCCAGGACTTCCAAGGTGGTAGGAGAGAACTGACAAAGGTTCTTCTCTGACCTCCTCCAGACACAGACAGACACATGGACACACAGACAGACACACAAGCACACACACACACAGACATACAGAGACACACATAGACACACATACACACATAGACACACATACACACAGACATACAGAGACACACACACACACACAGACACACACACAGACACATGCACACAGACATACACACAGACACACACACACACACATAGACTCACAGACACAGACACACAGACACACATACAGACACATACACACACAGACACACAGACACACAGACATACACACACAGACACACACAGACACAGATACACACACACAAACACACGCATGCATGCACGCACACACACATTAAATAAGTAAAGATCTGACCGAGGAATGCCCCAAGCCCTTCCCAAGAAGTGTGCGGTGACTGTAGAAAACAAACTGAGATGTGAAATGACTCGGTGTGCATAATCGTGATGAGTCAGAAGTCACTCAGAGCTGTGGAGTTTCCAGGCCGTTAACTTATCTCCTGAACTTGTGAGTCAGGATCAGTCAGCAAGGGGGTGTGTCCGCCTCCCATACCTGCTCTCCCCAGCTGCTGTACCACCAGCCTGCCGGAAAACACAGAAGACCCACCCACAGGTCACCTCACCCATGTATCCTGGGAAGGCATGCTTGGCTTATTCATCCATCCAAAGGAGGCTTTGACCTCTTACGTGGTGATGTTGGACAGGAAACGTCAGTTATGGACCACAAAAGGGAAAAGAGATACCTGAACTGCCTTTCCTGTGAGTGTTGCACCTGTAGCTGAGAGCATGTGCTTTCTGAATAAGAAGAAGCAACTACGTGTCTCTCAACTGTGGTCCTTTAGGCTACATTGTCACAGCCGGAGATGGGGACACACGTCTTTAATCCTGCAATCAGGAGGCAGACGCAGGAAGATTGCTGTGAGTTCAAGCCCAGCCTGTTCTACATAGAGACTTTCAGGCTAGCCAAGGCTACAAAGTTAACCCCATCTCAAAACAAAACCATGGTGTTATGTTTAAAGAGTAGACTGCTGTGCAGCCATTATGAGCATGAAGGGGCTGGGGTTTAGCTCAGTGACAGACATTTGCCTAGAAAGGCTATGGATTCGATCCTCAGCCCCGGGGGAAAACAAAAAGAATGTATGTGTAACTTATGGAAAGTGACATAGAAAATTATCACTTTCAAGAGCAAGAGGGGGCTGAGGCTGCAGCTCAGTTGGTAGACTTTGTCTGCCATGTACAAGACCCTGGGTTTAAGCCCTAGAACCAAATAAAACAGACTTGGTGCCACATATCTGCAATTCTAGTACTTAAAAGGTGGAGGCTGGAAGATCAGAAAGTTCTTGCCATCTGGGGAGTTCTAGGCTAGTCTGGGATACAAGAAACCCTGACTACGGCAGGGGAAGGGGTGGAGGTGGTGGTGGTGGAGGTGGTGGAGGTGGAGGTGGTGGTGGTGGTGGAGGTGGTGGAGGTGGAGGTGGAGGTGGTGGTGGTAGAGGTGATGGAAGAGGAGGAGGAGGGGGAAAATAACATTTTGGGTTTTTTTTTTTTGAGTCAGCTTATCCTGTCCTGTAGCCCATAATACAGTGAGAATGACTTCAAGTTCCTGATCCTCCTGTCTCCACCTCCAGAGAACTGGAATTTGAGGAGTCCGCCGTAAGGGTGGCTCCCTTGTTACTCCTTTTGTTGCTTATTTACTAATTAATTAACCTATTAGACAGTCTCACTCCATGGCCCCAAGTAGCCTGGAATGCACTATGTGACATAGACTGGCCTTCAACTGACAGGGATCCTCCTGCCTCAACATTCCTGCAGAATGAGATAACAGATATGAGCCACCATGCTGGACTGTTATTACTTTTATTCTGAAAAATTATAGCTAGACATTTTTCTCACTGTCTAAAGATAAGGGGCTGGAGAGATGGCTCAGCAGTTAAGAGCACTAGCTGCTCTTCCCGAGGACCAGGGCTCAATCCCCAGCCACTCCAGCCCAAGGTGATCCAATGCTCTCTTCTGGCCTCCGTGGTCATGGCACACATGTGTTGCACAGACATACATTCAGAAGAAACACCCATCACACACGAACAGATACATTTTTTAATGATACATAACAGTTTAGCATAAAATACAAAACTTCCCCAGCATCACTTGCATCAGTCGAGATAGGCTATGCTCTATGAACACTTGTAAGTATCTCTGTGGGGGCTGGCAAGATGGTAGATCAGGTAATGGTGATTGCTGCTGAGCCTAATGACCTGAGTTCAATCCCCAGGACCCACACAATAGAAGGAGAGAACCAACTCCTGAAAGTTACTGTCTGGCACTTGTGCATGCACACACCTGTAGGTGGAAGTGTCTCTCCTGCCCACCTGTTCCCAAATTCCTGACAGCTGCTTCCTAAATAATTGACTCTGATGTGGTGGTACTGTGTTCCCCAAATATTGTGTACCTTAATAAACTTATCTGGGGTCAGAGAACAGAAAAGCCATAAGATACTTAGGCTAGAAAATGTTAGCACATGCCTTTAATCCTAGCATTCCAGAGACAGAAATCCCTCTGGATCTCTGTGAGTTCAAGGCGGCATTGGAAACAGCCAGGCATGGTGACTCATGCCTTTAATCCCAGAAAGCAGCTTTTAATCCCAGGGAGTGGTGGTAGAAAGCAGAAAGGTTTATAAGGCGTGAGGACCAGAAACTAGAGGCATTTTAGGCTGGTTAAGCTTTCAGGCTTTTGAGCAACACAGTTCAGCTGAGATTCATTCTGGATGAGGACTCAGAGGCTTCCAGTCTGAGGAAACAGGACCAGCTGAGGAACTGGCAAGGTGAGATAGCTGTGGCTTGTTCTGTCTCTCTGATCTTCCAGCATTCACCCCAATAACTGGCCTCGGGTTTGATTTTATTAGTAAGAACTTTTAAGACTCATGCTACATCTGGCGCCCAACGTTAGTGGTACGAATTCTTGAAAAGACCCGAGCTACACTAGGCCGGTTGTGGTGGCGCACGCCAGTAGGATTTACTGAAGGAGACAGAGGCAGGAGGATCCCGAGTTTGAGGCCGGCCTAGGAGACTAAGGAGAAGTTTCTGCCTGGGACTGAGCCACAAACAGTGGTGGGACCATGGAAGCAGAGGCTGCTGCTCCACGTTGCCGGCTCCTTCTCATCGTGTTGGTGACTGCGGTGATGCTGCTGCCTGGGACAAAGGGTTTACTGCTGCTGGTTCAGAGAAGAGTTGCCAGGACCATTGTGTTACAAGAAAGCATTGGCAAAGGTCAGTTTGGAAAAGTTTGGCAAGACAAATGGTGGGGAGAAATTGCTGTGAAGATTTTCTGTTCTAGGGAAGAATGTTCATGGTTCCGAGAGACAGACATTTATCAGACTGTGATTGCTCCAAACCACAGAGGAGGAAAAAAAAAAAAAAAAAGTCTGCAGGGAACCATGACCACGCCTAACAGTGACTTTGAAATCTTCAAAAAGACGACAGGACTCCACAATGATGATTCCACATGGACTATGGTAAAGCCATTAAACCGATTAACACCATGGAAAAATCGACTTTGGACTACAAACTGGTCAGGACAATTTCGAGATGACTAGCTGAGATGATCCAGCCTGACAGACTACTCGAGCAAGGACTTATGACAAGCCCTGAACTTTCCTTTTATGCAGAGACTGGACAAATGATACAGGACTTGACAATTAACCCAAAAATTTTCTTTTCAAGATTCCCTAAAGATATCTTCACCCCTAGAAAGAAAAAAGAAAAAGAGAATATAGGTATGAGATCATCGAATCTACTCTGAGAAAAAAGATAAAGAAATAATAGGATAAATAGGTAGATCACTGAATCCACACTGAAGAAAAAGGGGAAGATATAAAATGACAAAAGGTAGACTACTGAATCTATTATGAAAAGAAAAAAAAGAGAATATGGATATGGTAAGATAAAAAGGGAGATTATGGAATCTACTTTTAAAAAGGAACTACTTGTTTTAAATAAGATAAGTAATGAAAAAATTTTGGTCTGAGTTTATCAGATGTTACTGGACTGGACATTGTTAATATATATAATGGAGTTTTTATCTGAATCTGTCAAATGTTAATGGACTAGACATGGTTAATGTAATTTTTGACTGTATATATTGTATATACTTATTAGATAGTTTTTCTTGTATTAGTTACAAGCTTTTTTAAATTTTAGACAAAGAGAGGAAATGTGGTGGTACTGTGTTCCCCAAATATTGTGTACCTTAATAAACTTATCTGGGGTCAGAGAACAGAAAAGCCACAAGATACTTAGGCTAGAAAATGTTAGCACATGCCTTTAATCCTAGCATTCCAGAGACAGAAATCCCTCTGGATCTCTGTGAGTTCAAGGCCGCATTGGAAACAGCCAGGCATGGTGACTCACGCCTTTAATCCCAGAAAGCAGCTTTAATCCCAGGGAGTGGTGGTAGAAAGCAGAAAGGTTTATAAGGCATGAGGACTAGAAACTAGAGGCATTTGGCTGGTTAAGCATTTGGCTGGTTAAGCTTTCAGGCTTTTGAGCAACACAGTTCAGCTGAGATTCTTTCTGGATAAGGACTCAGAGGCTTCCAGTCTGAGGAAACAGAACCAGCTGAGGAACTGGCAAGGTGAGATCGCTGTGGCTTGTTCTGTCTCTCTGATCTACCAGCATTGACCCCAATAACTGGCCTCGGGTTTGATTTTATTAATAAGAACTTGTAAGACTCATGCTACACTCTGAGGCTTAATATTATGTATAAATGCTTAGCTGGTAGCTCAGGCTTGTTACTAACTAGCTCTTATACTTAAATTAACCCATAATTCTTATCTACGTTTAGTCACATGGCTTGGTACCTTTTCTCAAAACAACATCCTCATCTTGCTTCCTCTGTGCCTGGCTGTCGACCCCTTCTCTCTGCCCTTCCTTCTCCCAGCATTCTCAGTTTGGCTTTCCCGCCTAACTTCCTGCCCAGCTACCGGCCAATCACTGTTTTATTAAACCAATTCAAGTGACAAATCTTTATATAATATCTTAGATAGAACATATTAAGTATTAGATTCAGATTCTTTAGGATAGGACACCTTTTGGAATGATCTTTGTAACATGCCATTTACCTATGCTCTATACTTCTCTGGACTTTAGTACGTGTTTCTTGCTTGATATTGTTCGAATTGGTTGTACTTCCATCCTATCTAGGTCATTATCCCTCATTATTCCTGGACAATATTTGATAACCATTCCTTTGTATATAGTCTTGTATCAGGTTAGAACCTTCTTACTTAGACAAAAAGGGGGAGATGTAGTGGGTAGCCATTCCAGCTTTGATCTGGAAGTTCCAACCCCCATTGAGGATTCGGCAACTGTCATGCCTACAAGGCAGGGCCAAGGGAGGCACTGAGAGACCCGAGATCTGGATGGGCCAGCGCTCTCTCTGTTCCGGGACCGTGGATGGTGGAGGTTGACCGAGCAGAGCTCCAGAGAACACCGCTGGACTGTGATACACCTTCCCCAGACCCCGCGACCTACCTATCCCTTCATTTGTAAGTTACCCACTAAATAAATTTTCCTTTTAACTACGTGGAGTGGCCTTAATAATTTCGCCAATAAATTGGTCAATTTTGTCATTAGTCATTAGTTAGCTTCTTTACTGACTCTAATTAATAAATTAAACTTTATTCTAGCTATGCAGGCATAGGACAAATTCCAGTATATAGAGGATTCTGTAGGAGTTTGAGAATGAGAACCCTTCGGTAAGGGGCACCCTGCACATGCTTCCTGTGTACGCATGGGGATTGAATGGGATGGTATGGCTGAGGCCTTTACCAAAGGCCACTTACTGAGGTCATAACTAATATCTAGCCAGGAAATCAAACGTGCTGAAGAGTGGTTTTGTTTAGAGAAGTGTTTCTTTATTTTTTAGTTTTTTGAGACAAGGTTTCTCTGTGTAACAGTCCTAGCTGTGCTGGAACTCACTCTGTAGACCAGATTGTCCTTGAACTCAGAGATCTGCCTGCCTCTGCCTCCTGAGTACTGGGATTAAAGGTGTGTGCCACTATGCTAGGCTAGAGAAGTGTTTCTTAATTTTTCCCACTCATGACTCTTTCACCTGAGACATTTTAATATCTCTCAATTATTTAGGTCTCTGGCTTGTGTTATGTAACATAGACAGCACATGCTGGCTCCAGAGAAAGGTCCTACACCCATATACATACAGGAGGCACTAACTGAACTCAGGGAATTATAAAAGAAAAAAATTTAAACAGACATGAAGTTGGGAGAGGGACAAGGTGGGAGGGTCTAAGAGGAGCTGGGGGAGCGGTGTCTAGAAATGATCACAATACACTGTGTGGCTCTGGAGAGATGGGCTGCTCTCGAAGAGGATGCAGGTTGGGGACTCAGAACCCATATGGTGGCTCAGAACCAACCAAAACTCCAGTTCTAGGGAATTAATGCCCTCTTCCTACCTCCACAGGCACATGCATGATGCACACACAGGTACAGGCAAAACACTCATACACACATATACATATATATTAAATATACATGTATTTGCACACACAGATACAGGCAAAACACTCATACACACATATACATATATACTAAATATACATGTATTTGTTTTTTGTAATGAAACGTTATTTTTCTATAAGAGCAGAAAACTCTGCATGCACTGTAAAAATACCACAAATTACATCACACAATAATCTTGAATCTGAGCTGGCGTGTTTCAAGAGTTTGTAAGTTCAGAACCAAGGCTCTAGTGAAGTCACATGATGCTACAGGTGTAAGTGAGCCATCAGAAACAGCTCAGACTCATGACATGGCAGAATTTGAGTTAATTTTGTTGTTGTTTAAGAGGAACCATTGATACACACACACACACACACACACACACATACACACACACACACACATACACACACACACACATACACACACATATCTCCCTGGCTGTCCTGGAACTCACTATAGACCAGGCTGGCCTCTAACTCAAAGATTCCCCTGCCTCTGCTTCTGAAGTTTAACCCCACTGGGTGAGAATAAGACCACCGCCACAATTTTTGAGACAAATTTGAAGCAAGCTTTATTAAATATTGACCAGGATGATGGACACTGGCTAGGTCCATACCCAGGATTCTCAGAGAACAGCAGTGAATTACATTAGTCAGGTGCTTATAAAGGCAAAATCCATAATGCTTTGTACTTCTCATCTTTGCCCAGTCAGGGGTAAGCATACATCCTGACATACTTCCTGCCTACGTACCTCCTGCCTGTGTGTGATCAAGCACATCCTGTGCAGTTGGGGCAACCAAGCTTGTTTACAGACGTGAAAACACGTGGCTTGTTATCTTACGTGACCAACAGGCCCCAGCATTCCAGGAAGTTATCTGTCCTTGGGCAAGTGGGGCTTATACATTAGAGGCATTTTTGTTTTTATAGATCTCTTAAGCACAGTAATTTAAATGTAAAACATAACTTTAGCCATTACATTGCCTTGCCCAAAGTCACATGCCACACAAACCGGGTCCCAGGCTCCCAGTCCTTCAGGTCCTGTCCCCTCTGAGAGCAGAGTCTCTTAAGCTTTGATAGAAAATAGTACCTGAATCCCAGCAGTCAGGGGGCAGAGGTGGTAGGATCTCTGTGAGTTCTAGGCCAGTCTGGTTAACATAGTGGGCTGCAGGCCAGCCAGGACTACATAGTGAGACCCTGTCTCAAAACAAAAACAAAAAAAGGAAAGGAAGTAACTTAAGACAAAGGACAAGGGAAGCAGACTTTGTTTTTGTTACTTTTCACGTGCACTACAAAAACCCAAAAGCTCAGAAACTGTGGAAAGCGCCGGAATAGAATCTATCTTCCCAACGGGTGGTGGTGGTGGCGGCGGCGGCGGCACACCTTAATCCCAGCACTCAGGCAGAGGCAGAGGCAGGTGGATCTCTGTGAGTTTGAGGCCAGCCTGGTCTACAGAGGGAGTTCAGGACAGCCGGGACTACACAGAGAAACCTCGTCTCAAAAAACAAAACAAAGGAAACCAATAGATGTCTGCTAGTTCGCTTTCTCTGCGACAGGGTTTCTCTAACAGCAGATGACCCGGGACTCCTCCTGGCCCTCCTGTCTTCACCTCTGGGACACTGAGACCACAGGTAAGGTGTTCAGGTCTTTGTTTTGTTTTTCTTCTTTTGCATGTGTGGGGAGATGGGGACGGAGAATCAAACCCAGGGACAATGTACTCTATTTCTGAGCTACGCCCCCAGAGCCCACCTCCTCTTCTTTTCAAAGTCCACACTTAGGTACTTTTAAGAGCAATGAGTCAGAAAACACAAATGCTTTCACAAATGCTTTTTACATTTCTGTTTAATGCTTTCAGCAGATTTGCATGCTTCCGTGTTTCTCTGTAGTTAGATAAATCATTGTTTAGTCCTCTAAAGCCGAACATTTTGCTCGAGGTGGACAAGATGGCTCAGCAGGGAAAGGTGCTTTCCACAGGAGCTGGGTTCCATTCTAGAGGAAACCTTGGGAAAGGGGAGAGCTGATTCCTACAAGCTGTGCTCTGACCTCACTCACGCCGACCAGTGGAAACGGCCCATTGCCCCCCAGACTCCCACAGTCCTTTGTTCTAGGCTGGATTTGGAGCTGAGCTTGCATACTCTGGGTCCAGATTTTTCTGCAGGCTGCAGAGCCACCCCACTCTGAGCCTCGTCTTTAAAATGACAACCTCAGAGTACAGTCCCTTCCAGCTGAAAACGTTCAGGGTCTACAAGAAGTTGCCACCCCCAGGATTCCCAGGCTCAGAGAGCTGTGTGTGCCCTGTTTGGGGGGTTCCAGCCTTGCCTGGGCTGAGACTTAGAAAACTGCAGTCTGGCTGTCAGGAGGGTGAGGGTGGTGGGTTGCTCTTGTCCTGGCATCTGGCCTGGTGTCTGCCGAACCAGGCAAAGGCTGCCCACGAGGGCTGGCTGGGTGCCAGGAACTCGTCATCTTTCTACGTAAACAGACACAGGCTGTCTGTTGAGGTCCTGGAAACATCTGACCTTTTACAGAACATCTCTAGAGCTCTCAAGTGTGAGGGAGCCTCCTGCTTTCTGTAAATGATTTAACCCTTTCCAGGGAAACCCTGAGCAAGGTTGAGAGGGGTGGGGGAAGAGAGGGAGAGGAACCTGTTTTTCCAGGAGCTACACAGGTTCCTTTGACCTTTTTGGTTAGCAGGCAGCAAGGCAGCAACATTCAACCCAGGGACGTCCTGGGTAAGCTCCTCAGCTCCCCTTCTTAGGGCAGGGGGCTCCAGCAGAGCAGATAGGAAGCTCAGAGCAGGGTGGCTGTGAGGAGAATCGGGGGGACAGGGGAGGACAGGAGAGTCTGCCACACACAGAAGCAGGGGCTGCCCTTCCCACTGAAGGAGTAACACACAGAACTCCTTCACCCTGGGGTGTTTGCTTGTTTTGTTGTTATGTTTCCACTCGAGACAGGCACCGGTCTTGGTGCGTTGCCCAAGCTGACCTGCAAACCATTAACCTTTTGCCGCAGCCTCCTGAGTCCCATCTTACAAGTATTTACTGGGCACCTCCCATATTCCAAGCACTGTGCATGACGTTGAGGGTCAGTGCTGAGCAAAACAGATAGATACGCGGCTGGTTCCTTCCGGTATGGGAGAGTGGACCAGGGTAGAGTCACAGAAAGGAGAAGGATCGTCTCAGGACCCCCAGGACCACGTTCTCAGCACAAAGGAGATTTATTGGACTCAGAGGGCAGGGAATAAGAGACAAAGACAGGAGATGAAGGAGAAGGGGAAGGGAAGAAGGGAAAGGGGAAGGAAGGGGTATGGGGGGGGCAAAAGACAGCTGCTGGACAGAGAGGAGACAGACGTGGATCGTAGGCAAATGGCGGCTTATAAAGATAAAGGGGGAAACAGCATGTCAGGATGAGGTGTTTAATTTTAATTGGGCGTGTTTATTAGATGAGCCAAAGGGGGCTTTTGATTTCTAGACTTCAATACTTCAATAGCTGGACCTTGGTGGTCGGCCTCAGGAGGAGGAAGTGGCCAAATAAGGGAGTAGACCTGGGTGCCTAGCTTTAGGAATGTAATCTAACGTTTTTTTTAGCAAGGCAGAGGGAATCTGGGAGAAGGGTGAGACCTGCTAGAACCATGCCCACCATGCTCGAGCTGGTCCGATTCCTTCATTCTGACCCTTTTCTTTTATTATTGGGTCATTGAGTGTTGGGTGAGTGGGCATCGTTGTGTCTGCTTCCGGCTGAGGCTGAGGGGTCCTTATTAGGGGACCCAAGGAAGCCGGGTTGTTGGTCAAGGTTGGGAAGAGCAGGCTGTGTCAGTCGATGTTCAGGTTCTGTGGGACCATCTGAGGTTAGGGAATTGAGGTCTGTGAGGCCGGACCAGGGTGCAGATTCCAAGGAGCTGGAGCAGTCTATAGTTGATTTGAAATCTGTTGGAACAGATAAACTAGGGACAGAGGGAAAAAATTTTTTTTTCTTGGATGGACATTTGAAACTTTAAGGTCCATGGTCCTGGTAGCTGGGAAGAGGAGTCTCAAGACAGGGAAGGGGAGCAATCCCAGGGAGAGGTCCCATGGAGAGATCCCCGGGACCGGGGAGAGATCCCACCCTTAGGAATAGGCAGTGGGCAGGAAAACAGACTGTTGGTCGGCAGGAGTACTTCCTGGAGTCTGCTTGAGAGTTCTTGAGAAGAACCAGGAAACCTTAGATTGGCGATTTAAGGTTAATTGGGGAGCAACCACAGGTTGGTCTATCTGAAAGCAGGGTCTTGCTGTGCTGGGAGAATACAACTGGAGAGACTTCTGTCATATCAGAATTGTCTTTCCTGGGGTGTTCAGGTGGGTTCTGAAACTGAAATATTTTAGGGACATGGATGACTGGGAAGGCTTTGACAAACAGTGAGAGGGACAGCCTGTGACAGGGTTTCGGGTTGGTGTGGAAAGGTTGAGGGAACTCGGCTTTGGTTCCCAAAGGGGGACTGGGAGGGTCAAGGGGACAAGTGGTCAGTAGCGGCGGTCAGGCACTGGCCCCTGGGTATCGGCAGCAAGAAGGATTGTGACTAACAGAGGACGTGGAGGAGAGGCGCCAAGAAAGCAGTAGGAGGTGTTGAAGGAGGTATTCTGGACAGTTCGTGAATTCAGGGGAGTCAGTGGTGGTGGGTGTTTGGCAATCATTCGGGCAGAAGAAAAGTAGGAGTGTGAGAAGAGAGATGAGTTATGTGGAGAATGGGTGATTCTCCCACAGGGAGGGAATGAGGGAAGAGGAACCGGAGGGTGAGGATGAATATGCCGAGCAGGGACCTAGGAGAGTATGCAAACATAATAGCAAATGATCATATGCAGGGGAGCAAAAATGGCTCCCCTCCACCCTTGTAGGGTGACTGAGCTTTAAATTAAATCACACGACCCATATGTTCAAAGAGGTGCAAGGGTAGCTCAGGGGAGCACCCTTGTTATCATGACCAAGGGCCCTGGGTTCAGTTCCCAGCACTACAGGCAAACAGGTGAGGGTGGCAGTGTAGTTTAGTGGTAGAGAGCCCTGGGTTGTATCCCCAGTATTTGGGGACAGTACGAGGAACCCCTCTTTTTTTTTTAACATATATATACATAGTCATCCTATGTGGCCTTAGCTGGCCTAGAATTCATTATGTAGCCCAGTCACAGCAATTCTCCTGCCTCCATCATCCAAGTTCCAGGATTGCAGGTGTAAGCTACCATGCAAGACTTTAAAACCATATCTAACTCATAGTGTGTGCACAAGAATTCCACAGAATGAACTGGTCAGAAGGGTTATTGAAGCTTCTATAGCATCCTGAGCTACACACAGGAAGGAACAAGGCTTGGAACTTTGGAAGTCAGTGGGGACCTGGTTAGAGAGCGTGGAGGAGAGCGTGCAAGACTGTAAAGTAAGGGAAGCTTTCCAGGTAATGTGTTTAAGAGAGAAGCCCACGACAGGGCATCGTGGCGCACGCCTTTAATCCCAGCACTCCAGAGGCAGAGACAGACAGGTCTCTGGGAGTTTGAGGCCAGCCTGGTCTACAGAAGGAGTTCCAGGACAGCCAGGGCTACACAGAGAAACCCTGTGTTAAAAAACAGAGAGAGAGAGAGAGAGAGAGAGAGAGAGAGAGAGAGAGAGAGAGAGAGAGAGAGAGAAACCCTCAGCAGAACAGGGTATGGACTACCTGGGTGTCTGGGTGTGGTGTCCACTAAGTCTTCCTGGTTGATAAGATGTCTGGGAGAGCTAGGTGTGGTAGTGGTGGTAGTATACACCCATAGTTGCATTATGTGGGAGGTTGAGACAGGAGGATCACAGTGAGTTTGAGGTTAGCCTCGGCTGCATCACAATCCTTGGCTCAGAAAGATCAAAGTCATTTTTAAAATGAAATAATCACTTCTTGGCCTTTTGACTATAATCTATTATAAAAGGAAATAAATAAAAACCCTGGGATGGGGGCAGCGGGGTGCTCTTCCTCCTGTAAGCAGGAGTTATGGGTTTGCTATCTGCAGACAGAACTCTGTGCAGCGACTAGATCTGAAGTCAGCTCAAATGCAGCCTTCAACCTCACCCCAAGCCTACAGTATCTACATCTAAATTTACGTGCGTGCGCGTGTGCGTGTGCGTGTGCGTGTGTGTGTGTGTGTGTGTGTGTGTGTGTGGTAACTGCACACTATATTCCCAGCATTCAAGAAGCAGAAGCAGCCAGCCGCACTTGGAAGGCAGAGGCAGGCGGATCTCTGTGAGTTTGAGGCCAGCCTGGTCTACAGAGTGAGATCCAGGACAGCCACAGCTGTCAGAGAAACCCTGTCCCGAAAACAAACAAAAACAAAGCTCGAAGAAAGTGAGGAAGGAAGGAGCAAATGAGAGGAAGAGAGACAGGAAGAACCCTGACATTAGACAGAAGGAAAGGCACATTTAGTGGAAACATTGTGAGAAAAAGCAAGTGCTCAACAGCCCAGTGGAGATTGGCGGCTCATATCCTACTCTCGGGGTAGTGCAGAGAAGAGGGGATCCAGGCAGTTTAGGGGAGAGTGGTCTTGGGGAAAGAATGAACAGACCGGAACAGTCTGTGACAACATCCAGTCTCCCCCAGGGATGAGTAAGCTGTCAGCTTTTTGTTGCTGTGACTAGTGCCTCAGAGAAACCATTTCATGAAAGAACAGGTTTCTTTTGGCTCCTGTTTTAATGTGTTTTGTTTTGTTGTTGTTTTGAGATGCTCCCGCCTCTGCCTCCCGAGTGCTGGTATTAAAGGAGTGTGCCACTATGCCCGACTGTTTTATTGGTTTTGCTAAGGTATAGTAGAAACAGATGGAGGTACTTCTATATCCTATATTATAAGGACACGTTTGTACTCCATATTGCAGAAAGGAATCAGTATTAAAGTGTAACAACTACATACAGTAAATGGCTTGTTTATTCTGAGTCAACCCCCACCCAGCCCAGGTGTTCCTGGAAGTTGGTACTGCCAGATAGTAACTATACTCAAAAGTGCCTGACCTTGACCTCACTTCAAAATATTATCCAGTTAAGCATGTACATGTTTGGGTTTTCAAGATAGTGTTTGTCTGTGTAGCCCTGGCAGTCCCGGAACTTGCTCTATAGACCAGGCTGGCCTCAAACTCAGAGATCGGCCTGCCTCTGCTTCCTGAGTGCTGGTATTAAAGGCATGCACCACCACATGTGTACATATTTTTGTTTGTTTTTTAAAAGATTATTTATTATGTATACAATGTTCTGCCTGCATGTATGCCTGCACACCAAAAGAGGTCACCAGATCTCATTATAGATGGTCATGAGCCATTATGTGAGTGCTGGGAATTGAACTCAGGACCTCTGGAAGAGCAGCCAGTGCTCTTAACCTCTGAGCCATCTCTTCAGACTGCCTGTACATGTTTTAAGTAAAAATAAAATAGTTTGATATGTCAGAAGGAAGAGGAGGAGGAGGAGGAGGAGGAGGAGGAGGAGGAGGAGGAGGAGCCCGAGCCAAGAGATACTAATGAGAGAGAAACAGGCGAGAGTAAAGGCTGAAGTGATTGATTCCAGTTGTTCCCTTCCCACCCACTTAAAGCCTGCTGGCTGGAAATGAGACGGGAAGCGGGGTGCACCGGGAGGGTCAGGGGATACTTGTTGTTGTTTGGTTGGTTTTTCAGGTATTAATTTGCTCTCTTTTTGTCTGCCAACTCTTGAATAAATGACAACTTAGGCTTTGGGTCCTGTCTTTGCTCATTGGTGTTTCTGGAGGCAGGCTGGCTGCTGCACAGGCTTAGCATTCTGTTGCTTCTTTGTTTGTTTTTTTGAGACAGGGTCTCACTATGTAGCCCAGGCTGGCCTCAAACTAATAGAGATCTGCTGTCTCTGCCTCTGCCTCTGCAGTGCTGGGATTAAAGGCTGGGCCACCATGTCCAACCTTCGTGGTTGGCTGCCTCCATTTGCTTTGCTTTGTTTTAAATAACTGATTAAGTCAACTTATTAAAACAGCTGACTTAGGCTTCTGCAATAGTGACGTCCACCTCCTGGCCTGGCTCAGTATTGATGGAAGTAATGTATTTATCAATCTCAGAAGGATCACCTAAGCCATTCAGTAGCCTGTGGCTTCTTATTAGGAATCCCGTGTTTTGGAACCTTTACCAGGTAATTTTCTTTCATGGTTCTCAGTGTCTTGATAGCTTGTGAACTGGTCAGATTCCCTTTCTCTGCACCTCGGATCAAGTCAGCACACACACTCTACAGAGACCTCACATAGCTGCTGATGAGGGTAATTTAAAGTCAGCGAACCCCACCTCTGGTTCCACGGTGGTCTTTCCAGTATCTTTAAAAGCCACTGTGACTGGAAGATGACTTGTAGAACCAGAGGTTCTGAGAGACTTTCTCTTTGGAAGAAGCAGAGGTGTGAGTGAAGACAGCAACAAACAGAACAGAGCTCGTCAGCACCCACAGCAAACAGAACAGCTCGTCAGCTCCCACAAGGGCACTGAGAGGTCCCTTGCTGTTAGGCCTGTGGTAAGACAGAAACGTGGAAGAAAGCTGCTCACCTCACGCCAGCCAGGAAAAAGAGAAAGGGGCCTAAGACTGGAGATAGCCCCCAAGAACACACCCCCAGTGGCTGTTTCCTCCAATTTGCCCCCTTCCTGCCCTGCCCCACCCCAGGAGTTTCCACCATCTGCTAATAATGCTAACAAATTATGAATCCATATCTAGATTGATCCGTTGACTCAGGCAGAGCCATTAGGATCCAATCATCTCTCAATGATTAATGCATCCATCAAGGACCGAGCCTGCAGCACAAGAGCCTGGGGCGGGGCGAGGTAATGAGATTTGGGGGAAGGGACCCAGAACAACGGGATTCTTTCTGAGAAGCCAATCTCAAGACAGATAAGGGAAGTTCAGAAAATGCCTCTCCCTGCCCTTTGAGAGGGAAACAGAGAGGACAGACAGGGAAAGACTCTCCTTCAGTCCCAAGCACTTAGCGAGCGAACATGACATGCTTTGCAGTATCCCTCTCTAGTGTGTGCAAATGCATGGCAGCTCGAGCATTGCATTTGCTGTGTTAATGTTTTAAAGAGTTCTGGTTTGCAGCTAACGCGTACCTTGGCCACAGAGCACGTGCTTAGTGTACATAGGGTAGTCAGACTTTCTCTGGACCACCAGCTCCCAAATAATGGCACAGAGACTTCTTACTAAGTATGAAAGCTCAGCCTTAGTTTAGGCTTGTTCCTAAGTAGCTCTTATAACTTAAATTAACCCACTTATATTAATTTACATTCTGCCATTCAGCTCATTATCTCTCCTCAGTACCGTACACCCAACTTGCTCCATGTCTCACTGGTGAATCCCGCCTCTCTTCTTCCCAGAGTTCCTGTCTCTGCCCGGAAGTCCCACCTATCCTCTCCTGCCTAGCTATTGGCCTTTCAGTTCTTTATTAAACCAATCAGAAGGTGCCTTGGCAGAGACACATCTTCACAGTATACAAAAAGATTATCCCACAACACACAAGGCCCTGGGTTCGGTTCCCCCCACCCCCACTCCCCTGCCCACACACAAAGCACTAAATAGGGTGTTGTGTGTAGAGATGTCAAATAACTACATTTGGGTTTTTGTTTGTGTTTGTTGAGGCAGGGTCCCATTCTATAACCTTAGCTGGCCTGCAACTCGATCTATCTGCCTCTGCCCCCTGAGTGCCGGGACATGGCCACCATGCCAGGCCTACATTTGTTCTGTAACCTGCTACAGTTAATCCACATAGCCGAAGACAACCTGCCTTTTCCTGATAGCCTTAGTGCAAGCAGGAAAACCGAAGAGGACCCCCCCACCTCCCCCTCACACACACAATGGCTTTTTCGTGGAATGTGAGGTAAAGGGAGGTCATGGGACACTTGGGCAGGGGGAGAAGGTTGAAAAGAGCTTTGTGAGGCCTGGAAAGATAGCACAGTGGTTAAGAGCACGGGCTGTTCTTCCAGGGGACTCAGGTTCGATTCCCAGTACCCATATGGCAGCGCACATCATCAGTCTATGACCCGATTTCTATGGTATCCAATGCTCTTTTCTGGCTCCCACAGACATCAGGCATCACACATGGTATACAAACATACATGCAGGCCAAACATTCGTACACATGAAATACTAAAGAAAGAAAGAAAGCGGGTGCCCAGAAAGTCAAGAAGTGGCCATGAAGAAGACAGCCCAGTGCTGTCCACGCGTCCCAGCCCCGCCCAGTGCTGTCCACGCGTCCCAGCCCCGCCCAGTGTTCCCCAAGCAGCGGTGGCAGCGGCGTGGGAGCGAGGGAACGAGGGAACGAGGGCCCAGGCGTTGTGGGGAGAGTGACTCTCCATTGAGTTGGGAAGAAGATGACTAATGTGGCCAGGAAATCTGTTGCTTACACCATCTTTCTGATAAATATCCAAATTTGAGAATTGTTGGAATATTACTACCAGAAAAGGTGGTTCATCTCATAAAAAAAAAAAAAAAAGCTGTATGCCACATGGGAAATGGACTTCATACAGAATTGAAATCTAAATGTGTCAGAAAACTATGATGTTCATTGATAATAGTATAAGATTTTGCAACCTCTGGCCAGAGATGGGCTTCTTGTGTTTATTCTGTGTTCGGGTTTGTTTTTTGACGCAAAGTCCTGCATGATAGTCCAGGAAGTTTCCACCCTCTGCTAATAATGCCAACCGATCATGTGGGTTCAGACCTACTGTGTAACCAATACAGCCTCAAGCTCACGTCCATCCTATTTCTTGAGCCTCCCAAGTGCTGGGATTGTGGCAGGGATGGATTTCTTAAACACATTTCAAAGCAGAAACTGTAAAGCAAAAACAAAACACATCAACGTTTGATTCCTCGGGACTGAAGATCTCTGCTCAAGCTCATGTATTTGGGACATCTAAGTCCAGCAAGGTGCTGGTACGGGCGGTTAGGAAGCCTTTGGGACACGGGTCTCAGTGGCAGACATGGGCCACTGTGGATGGGCCTTTGAGGGTTTAACCTGGTGTCTCAAACAGCACAGGCTGCTGCCTCTGTTCTTGGTTGCCCACCAGAACTTGATGGGAATGGCCGATCGTGCAGACACCATACACTTTGATCATAGGACCTATGAAAATCAAGCTGGTTCTAACTGGAAGCTTCCTCCCCAATGGTTAGGTTTCCTAGGACCAGAAGGTGGTATAAAGGCTGTTGAGGGGAAAAAAAGTCACCAACAGTATTACCCAGCTATGAACCCTAAAATTACAATAATGACCAGCTTGACAAGATATGCCCATCTGTATAACAGTGGCATGGATGTTTTGGGGTAACCAATGGCTTTCTCATTGAACTGAAGACCCGCTTCATAGGATTGGGACCACGACTTGGTAGGTCCTATTACTGTTATTATCTTGTCTGTCATACTCCAAGCTGCTCCAGACACCATGCCTTCCATGACATGATAGATCCGTATCTTCCTAGAATGTGAACCCAAATAAACCCTTCCTCCCTTTATGTGTTTATATCAGGTATACTGCGGCAGCAATGGGACAGTAAGGCATGCAGTTTACTTCCTTGTTTCCAAAGGGCTTCTGAGTATGTATGCCATACACTGAAGATAGAGAGTACAGACTAAAGGTGTGACCTAAGACAATTAAGTAGCCACCAGTTCCTCCCCTGGGTCAGTCCTGCCACCACACCTGGCTTATTGGTGGGGGGGCGGTGGCCGGGGGGCTGGGCGCAGCACGGAGTCAATGTTGTTTTTGAGACATGGTCTCATTCTGTGACCCAGGAACTTACGTCACTCAGATGGCAATCCTACTGCCTCAGTTTCTTAAATGCTGGGATTATAAGCACGAGCCACCATACTTGGCGGATTTATCTATTTATTTATTTATTGAAATTTTGTGAGATGCAAGGGTCCTATCAGGGCCTGATGAACGCTGAGCAAGCATTCTATTGCCGCTGATCCCGGCTTTTGTTGGATTAGGTTTTTTTCCACGTGTAAAGCGTATTTACTGTGGAATGTATCTTACTCAACAGCAGATGCTACAGAGCCATGGGTCTGGCCCTGGGAAGGCCTTAACCTGGCCTTGGTGTCAGGGTCACTGTTAGTCCCTGTGCTGACAGAATTTCCTGGTTCCTCTGGGCAAAATGAGTCAGCCTTATGCCGAGCTAGGACTAACTCCATGATCACTCCCTTTTAGGACTGAGTCTCTGGTGTGTACTCTCTAAAGAGGGGCTGGGATGTGTAGCAGGTTTTCTTGGACAATCAGCCCCAAAACCATGACATGGAGACTTATTTTTAATTATGAATGCTTGGCCTTAGCTTTTTTCTAGCTAGCTTTTTTTTTTTTTTTAACTTAAGTTAACCCATTTTTATTAATCTACGTGCAGCCCCGAGGCTTGTTTACCTCATCTAAGTACTGTCCACCGCTTTCCTGCTTCCTCTGCATCTGGCTGACTGGTCACCAGCCGGCTGGCCCCTGGCTCTGGCTGGCCCCTGGCTCTGGCTGGCCCCTGGCTCTGGCTGGCCCCTGGCTCTGGCTGGCCCCCTTTTCTCTCGGCCTGCCAACCCCTCCTATCCCTCTTCTGCCTAGCTATTGACCATTTAGCTTTTTATTAGACCAATCAGGTGCCTTAGGCAGGCAAGGTGAAACAGCAACACATCTTTACATAGTTAAACAAATATTCTATTCCACAACAGGGATGTACCCCATAGGCTACTGCAGGAAGGTAGGCAGCTCCAACCGTTAGCTGCAGACTCTGAGACAAGCTGTCACCCCTGATAGTGATGTCACTTTGCAGAAACAAGGACCCTGTCTCATGATGTGTTTACTAGCTGAGGTGTCAGATGCCGCCGAGGATGAGTTGTGGGTGAGCTGGGGAATGGCAGAGGGGACATGGCCACACCCACCTGGCTGTCAAGAGGGATCACTCAGAGTTAAGAGCTGCTGTAGTGCCAACCTCGACCAGGCCTCCTAGAGGCAGGACATGTCTACCAATGTGCAAACTGCTGCAGGGCCACTGGAGGCTCCTGAGTTTTCTTGGGTCACAGTCAGTCTGCCTGTGTGGTCTTATTCTCCATCCTTGGTGTATGACATACAGTCTCGTAAGCCTTCCAAGCCCCTTTGAAGCAAGGAGGTAGACAAAAACAAAAACAAAACAACAACAATAACAACAACAAAAAGGCAAAAATCTGATGGTGGGATCTACAGTCTAACAGAATTGAACCAATGTCGTTTTCTTGATTCTGCAACATCCTATA
Organism: Peromyscus eremicus; assembly: GCF_949786415.1. NCBI lineage: Eukaryota > Metazoa > Chordata > Mammalia > Rodentia > Cricetidae > Peromyscus > Peromyscus eremicus. Next base: position 118,195,206 of record NC_081416.1, on the reverse strand, counting down.
TAATGTCATCATTGGAAGAATTTGTCGATGAGCTTTTAGGGTAAATTCGTTCTGATTTTACAACCTCTTGAGAGTCTGTAATTATTTCAAAATAAAATAGTTAACAGAAGGGTTGGGGATGTATTTCAGTGGTGGTGGAGGCTTGTCTAATGTGCCAAAATCCATTATATATATTAAAAAGAACAGTGATATGCATGATTCTACAATATATATTTTATAGGAACATATAAGAATATAAGCATAAGCCGGGCGGTGGTGGCACAAGCCTTTAGTCCCAGCACTCGGGAGGCAGAGCCAGGCAGATCTCTGTGAGTTTGAGGCCAGCCTGGTCTCCAAAGCGAGTTCCAGGAAAGGCACAAAACTACACAGAGAAACCCTGTCTCGAAAAACCAAAAAAAAAAAAAAAAAAAAAAAAAAAAAAGAATATAAGCATGGCCTGTTGTGGTGGTGCACATCTGGTCTACATAGAGAGTTTGAGGCCACCCAAAGCTATATAGTGAGATCCTGTCTCAAAAAGAAAAGATTAAAAAGAAGAAGAAGAAGAAGAAGAAGAAGAAGAAGAAGAAGAAGAAGAAGAAGAAGAAAAGAAGAAGAGGAAGAGGAAGAGGAAGAGGAAGAGGAAGAAGAAGAAGAAGAAGAAGAAGAAGAAGAAGAAGAAGAAGAAGAAGAAGAAGAAGAGGAAGAAGAAGAAGAAGAAGAAGAAGAAGAAGAAGGAGAAAAGCATGTATGCAAGTATCCTGGCTAGTTTTATGTCAATTTGACACAATCTAGAATCATCAGAGAAAAGGGAGCCTCAATTGAGAAAATGTCTCCATAAGATCAGGCTGTAGGCAAGCCTGTAGGGCGTTTTCTTAGTGACTGATGGGTAAGGGCCCAGCCCATTGTAGGTGGGGCCATCCCTGGGCTGGTGATCCTGGGTTCCATAAGAAAGCAGGTGAGCAAGCCATTGGGAGCAAGCCAGTAAGAAGCTCGCTCCTGTGGCCTCTGCATCAGCTCCTTCCTCCAGGATTCTGCCCTGTTTGAGTTCCTGTCCTGCCTTCCTTCAATGATGGACTAAGATGTGGAAGTGTAAGCCAAATAAACCCTTTCCTCTCCAACTTGCTTTTGGTCATGGTGTTTCATCACAGCAATGGTAACCCTAACTAAGACAGCATAAATGGGAGTCTGTGGGGGAAGGGAGAAGGAAAGAATGAAGGATCCACACCACTCCATCAGTGAAGGAGTGTTTGCAGTCCAGCCAATGGGGATTACATGTGGCGAACTGAAATGACATTAACTCCAACCTCCTCACACCTGAGGTCATGTAGTAGAAAGGGTGGGTATTGACAGAACGTTGTGCCGGGGGGAATCAGTAATGGTAAAGACCCGGCCCTTTCTAATGGAGCCTTGTCCAATGACGTGAAAGAATTTCCTCTTTACCCAACAAAAAGAAGGTTGGAAGAGAAGCAGGAGAAAGGATGATGGAGAGCAAAGAGGCTGTGGAGGGAGTTTTAAGGGTACATTCTCTTGAGGGCCATGGGTTAATGAAGGAACTAAGGACCACACAGAAACCAGCTGAGTCCACAGGCCTGGAAGGGGCCTGGATTCCTGGTGTTTTTCCGAGCAGCTGGTGCTCACAGGGTGCTCAGGAAACTGAAAGTAGTAATTCTTTTGCATAGCCTCCAGGGCCACGATGACCTTTGATGGACCTCTAATTTAGCTGGGCTTGCAGCCTCCTTTCCGACTTCTCGGGGCACTGCCGGGAAGTCGGTGATAACAGAAAGGGTGGGACGACTTCCAAAGCTATTTGCCTAAGTGCGCTCACTACCTGGGCTAGAAACACAGGCTATTTTATTTTACTGTGACATTGCCTGCTCACGAGGAGGAAGTATCTAAAGGTTTATTGACAAGGATGCTAATCTCAACATTTCTCAAGAACCTTAATGTTCCATAGTAGAGACTTAGTTAAAAATTTATGTTGCAGCCGCCGTGTGGGGTTGTATACACGCTTAACCTCCAGAGGCAGGGGGATCCCAAGGAGCTCCAGGCTCCTTGGCCAGCAGGACCTGCATAGCAGACCCTGCCTCAAACAAACAAACAAGAAACCCAAAAAACAAACAAAAAACCCCGAACAAGTGTGTATGTATGTATATATATATATATGTGTGTGTGTGTGTGTGTGTGTATCTCAGTTGGTAGAGTGATTGTCTATCATGCATAAAACCTTGGTTTCCACCTTCAGTATCCTATAATTCAGTTGTGATTTTCTGCCATCCCCTTATCCCAGGGATTGGAGGCAGGGGAATCAGAAATTCAAGGTCCTTTCTCCTTTCCTCCTTCAAAATTCACACTAGTATCCCCCACCCCCGGGGGGCATTACTTTCCATGCTTCCTGCGGTAAACATTTGTTAAGTAACACGTTTTGTAGATGTGTCAAAATAACCACTGTGTTCTTTTTCTGCTGGAGCTCTTCCTGAGAAGGTAGAAGGACCATGTACTTAGGACTCATCTGGCCCCGGAAGCGCTGGCCCTTGGCCCATTAGCGTCTCCAGCCTCTTAACCAGCCAGCTCTGGCCAGCTCAGCCACTTACATGCCCAGAACTGGTTATTTCAGGAACCGTCCAGAAAGCTGCTGTCCCTTTCTGGAAGATAGAAGAACCTGGACTCAAGGGCTGAAGAGAGACGGGCCAAGGTCACTCGATAAGCGCTGTTTATATTTATACTCCTATCTCTTCGCTTACCTCTCCCAACTCTGTGGGTCGCAGGTTATGGGCGGAGCGGTGAGTGGTTTCAGAGGCCACTCTTGCCTTGCCTCCACTGTAAACAATACTACCATTATTCAGAGTTGACCAAGTGCCAGGTGTGTGCTTCTCACCACGACGCTGAGGTCTCTGTTGGTTTCATGCCCACTTTGCAGGTGGACGACGGCTCAGAGGGGTTAAGACGCTTGCCCTAGCTAACACAGCCAGTTAAGTGTTAGTGGATCTGGGTTCCAGTTCTATAGACAGGAGCACATTCCAGCTAGGAAGACCACCAGCGAGGCCGAGCGAGCCAAGGTCAGAGAGAGGGTGCAACCCAGTGGACTTGGGCCTATGTGGGCGGCAGAGCCATGGTGGGGGGCTCTGGCCCGACGTGGGTAGCACCGTGTCCAGAACAGCTGGATCAGGCTAGGGGACCGCCGTGCAGCGGCAGCGGAGCCAAGAAGGGCGCCTCCGGACAATTCCCGAAAACGCGAGCAGGCGGGGCGGGGCGGGGGCGGGGTTTGGCTGCAGCCCAGCATTTCCGGGGACACGGCGCAGGACGCAGGGTTTTCACGATACACTCCCGGTCCCCAGGGACGGCGACCGGACGGCCTGGCAGTGGGAGTGAGTCTGTGGAACTTCGCGGCCACGCGGAAGTAGCCTTGTCGTGGGAGGTAACTCCTTCCAGGTAGGGGACCGGACGAGGTGGGAGCCGAGATCTGGGGGTGACAGGACAAGCCCAGGCCTTCGTCGTCGCCCCCCACCTTCCTCCCGCCCCTCTCTCCCAAGAGGGCGCCACCTGCGCGCTCTGATGGGCACCAGCCGGGGCCAGTGGGGGAGCCTGTTGCCATGGCAGCGCAGGAGGTTGGGCCCACGTTCCCATGGCCACCGGGGGCCTCTGCGCGAATCCTTTAACAGTGTCTTTCAACACCGCCCCCTTACTCCTGAGCCCGGAGGAAAATCACTAGGAAAAAGGCCTTGGGCTCCTCCTCCGAACGTTTGTGGCTGTGACCTCTGAGTTAGGGCCTTTGTCATGGCTTCTTTCTTCTTTGAACAACAAGGTGGATTACGAGGGAGGAAGTTGGGGTCCTGGGAATGAGGCCTTCGCCTCTTCTTAGCTGTTCTAGTCTCGCACAGAGGCTCAGGAGGCCTGGGTCACGTCGGGAAGGTCGTCAAACCTCTGTTCACATTCCCTCACCTGTCATGTGAATATGTTATTTAAGAATCACAGGAAGGGCTGGTGAGATGGGCTCAGCAAGGTCGGCGCTTGCTGCCGAGCCCAAGGACCGGAGTTCTGTTTCCAGGACACACACAGTAGAAAGGGAGCACCTGGTCCTCTGACCACCACCCCTGCAGCTTGGCACGTGCTATGGCCATCACATACGCAAACACACGTAAAGTAAGGTAGTAAATAATTTGAAAGAAAGAAAAAAGAGTCTGGAAGCATTCTAAGGGTCGACTACAGTAAGAACTGGATGCTTTGGAACTGGAGATTTAGGAATCACCCTTTCCCTTCCCTTCATTTTCACAGGGGAAACTGTAGGTCCAGAAAACTGAGATACTCAGTTATCCCCAGGTAAATTAGTGGAAAGGTCAGGATTTGAACTCAGTCTCTTGATTCCTAGGCTGTGGATGAGAGTGATTTTTTTTTTCTGAAGTTCATAGAAATAAGAGTTACATCTTTTTGCACTTAAGGTATTGAGCTCTTAATGACAGGTGATCTGAAAATGGCGTGGGGTGTGTGTGTGGCAGAATGGCTGGTAGGATTAAGGTGCCTGTCCTCAAGCCTGATGACCTGAATCTGATCCCAGCTCACGCCTGGTGGAAAGAGAGCGTGGCCTCCTGAAAGTTCCCTCCGACCTCTGCATACATGATACACATGCTCTTCCCTCCTATATAAATAAATAATGCCATTTAAACAATGATGGCGGCCTGGAGAGAGGGCTCAGCGGTGAAGAACACTGACTGCTCTTCCAGAGGACCCAGGTTCAATTCCCAGCACCCACGTGGCAGCTCACAACTGTCATAACTTCAAGGTCTGACACTCTCACACAGACAGACAGACAGACATGCAGGCAAAACACCAATGTACATAAAACAAGAATAAATTATTTTTTTAAAAAAGAGAAATGGCCGGGCGGTGGTGGCGCACGCCTTTAATCCCAGCACTCGGGAGGCAGAGCCAGGCGGATCTCTGTGAGTTCGAGGCCAGCCTGGGCTACCAAGTGAGTTCCAGGAAAGGTGCAAAGCTACACAGAGAAACCCTGTCTCGAAAAACCAAAAAAAAGAGAAATGGCCGGGCGGTGGCGGCGCATGCCTTTAATCCCAGCACTTGGGAGGCAGAGCCAGGTGGATCTCTGTGAGTTCGAGGCCAGCCTGGGCTACCAAGTGAGTTCCAGGAAAGGCGCAATGCTACACAGAGAAACCCTGTCGGAGATGGGGCCAGAGAAGCTTCGTGGTAGAGCACAATGTTTAGAAGCTTGTGTGGGGCCCTAGATTTAATCCACGGGACGAAAGGGAAATGATGGAGATGATGGTAACAGGTGAGGGCTGGGTATGGTGGTACACATCTTTCCTAGCACTTGAGAGGTGGAAGCAGGAAGATTAAGAGTTCAACGTTATCCTCAGACACATGAAATTGGAGGCCAGCCTGGGATACATGAGATCCTGTCTCAAACAAAAACCAAGCAACCAAATGAAAAAAACCCGAGAATCCCAGAGCACAAGACCTATGCACCAGGAAGACTTTCAGCTCTGCCTGGGACAAAACCCTCCATGTCCTGCCATTTTCCGGTCATCTGCAATGTCCCCATCGTAGTTTATTGTATATGTCTTATTATGTACATTGTAAACCATGACATCCATTTTGGTATCATGTAATCCAGGCTGGCTTGAACTCTATGTCACCAAGGGTGACCTTAAACTTCTGGCTCTCCTGCCTCCACTTCCTGGGTGCTGGGATTGCAGGCATGCACTACCTGTTCCATGCATTGCTGGGACTCCAGCCTGAGCTTTGTGCATGTCAAGCAAGCATTCTACCAAGCGAGCTACATCCCCAGGCTCTGGGACCCTCAGTTTACTGTGGTGTCTGACAGGAGCCAAACATTCAACCACCCTCCAGCCTAGCATCTCTTGTGAAGCCACCAGAGCTGATGAGAAGCAGAGCAAGAAAACCCTGGGCTGCCCTAAGGCAAGGAAATGGAGCCATGGCCTCCCCTCCCCCCTTCCCTTCCCTTTGGGGTGGTGCCTTTTCTTATTCACACTCTTTGAAAAGAATAAGAAAGGTAGGTAAAAAGGGATCCGGGAATGAATAGAATGAATCACTTGGAAATGATTTGAGACAGTCACTGAGAGCAGAAAATGCATTTGTTCGTTTAGTCAACATTTACTGGCTGCCTGCTAGTTCCAAGCTCTGCCCTGAGGCTGGACATTTAAAAACCCAAGGTAGGCAGGTCTGCTGTCTGCACTCAAGGAGCTTGTGGAAAGGATGGGAAGAGAGGGATGAGGTGTGTAAATGAGTGCTTTACTGCAGCATAATGAGTGCCTTGATGGAAACCTGAGCCCAGGGCAGAAGGAGCCCAGAGGAGCAGCTCCCCGTAGAAAACAGCAGGACCTAGTCTGTGCTGCTTGGGAGTCCTTCTGGAGCTCACCAGGCTTGCCCTGGCGACTGCCCTTGTCAGAGACAAAGGAATGAGTGAGTGAAAGTGTCTAAAGATATGGAGCCCAGGATGGGCAGGCAGTCTCTGCAAAGAAGCATTTAATGAATGGTGATGAATTATGAAGTCCTTGCCTGCAGCAACTCTGGTCATTTCATCAGTTTGAGCCATGCTTAGAAGGCAGCCAGCGAGTGAGAAACAGTGTTGGATGAATGGAAGGAGGGTGGGAGGGAGGGAGGGAGGGAGGGAGGGAGGGAGGGAGGGAGGGAGGGACAAAAGACAGCTGCTTGTATCATCACAAGTGGAGATGGCTTGCGAGTGGAGACAAAACCAGGTTGAAACTTTGTTTCTAGGTATAGTCCATGTGAGTTCTGGAGACCGTAGATCCCTGGCCCCAAGTCTTCACCTGGCACATGTGTGGCCCTAGCAAGCCCCTGCAGCTTGTCATCTGTGTAGTGGGAACATAATATAATAACTCTGATTTCCCTCTGCTTTGAGGATTAAAAATTAATAAATGTGGAAAGATCCCACAGAATGTCTCACTTACAGTCAGTGTGAAGGAAGATACTACCTGTATAACTGTCAAGTGTGAGTTAGGTGGGGGCGTTTGCCAAGTACTTCCTGTAGAGGTCACATAGCTATTCCAAAAGAAGGAAGATTTCTCTTTTTACAGGATAAAGGCTGATTTTGTAAATTCCCTGTTTCTGCAGATGAACGCACTTTAAAGAAATGGTTATAGCTGGGTGTGGTGCTACACACCTGTAATTCCAGCCCTTAGGAGCCTGAGGCAGGCGGGTAGTAAAGTTTGTGGTCTGTCTGGGTCAAGTTCAAGGTCAGTCTAGGCTTTATAGTAAGACCCTGTCTCAAAACCAAAACCAAGCCAGGTGGTGGCACACTCCTGTAGTCCCAGCAGAGGCAGGTGGATCTCTGCGAGTTCGAGACCAGTCTGGTCTACAAAGCACGTTCCAGGACAGCCAAAGCTGTTTCATAGAGAAACCCTGTCTGGAAAAACAAAAAACAAAACAGACAACAAAACTCCAAAACTCCAAAAACCCAAACCGACAACAACAGAAAGAAAAAAAAGAGAGAGAGAAAAGACAAGGCTCCTCACCGTGTCCTAGAGGAGGGTGCCTGTCTGGGGCACGTCAGGCAAGCATTCTAACAACTAAGTTGTATCCCCAGGCCTTGACAAGGATTTTTGTTTTAATTTTATGTTGTATGTGTGTGTCGCCACATGTATGTGAACCACATTTGTGCCTTGTGCTTGTGGAGTTCAGAAGGTATTGGACACCCTGGAAGTGGAGTTAGGGGTTGCTGTGAGCCTCTGCGTGGGTGCTGGGAACAGAACCTGGATCCTCTGCAAGAGCAGCAAGTGCTCTTAACCAGCGAGCGCTCTCTCCAGCCTTGACGAGGATCTTTTGAAAGTAGATGAAAGCTCTGCTTCCTGTTCCCCAGCAGCAGCGCATCATCCTTAGGACTCCCAGCGCCCTGAATCCCACTGTGGAGGAAGGGCCTCTGCTCTGCCACACTGGCTGCAGGCTGTGGTGAAAGGCTTACGGTAGGTGAGGTGCCGCCGCATCGTGATGGAAATCTGTGGTTGCTCTTTCAGGGGGTTCTGAAAGCCACGGAGAGTGGCACATAACCTACTAAGAGCTCCTTCTTCTGGGGTGTCTCATGGTGTACATCTTGCAATAAGAATCCCTGGGGTTTTCTAGTATTGCCAGAAGACCCATCCAGGTAGGAGTCTACCTCATACCATCTGTGAGTGTGTACCTGATATCACTTCTTTTTCTTTTTCTTTTCTTTTCTTTTTTTTGTTTTTTTTTTGTTTTTTTTTTGTTTTTTTCCGAGACAGGGTTTCCCTGGGTAGCACTGGCTGTCCTAGAACTCACTCTGTAGACCAGGCTGGCCTCAAACTCAGAGACTTGTCCACCTCTGCCTTCCAAGTGCTGAGATTAAAGGCCTGTACCACCACCACCGGGCCTGATACCATTTCTTTAGGGTGGCAAATTTGCATATTGCCATGGTGGAACATTCCTAGAAATGGCCACCCTGTCAAGACACTGTTGGAGTTGTAGGAGATCAGTGGCAAAACTCACCTTCCAGCTCCACCACTCTTCTAAGACACACTTGTCCCTGTTTACTCTCTCAGTTCAGTATGACAGCCAAGAGCAAGACTGTGTGGGAGATGTGTCAGCCAGGGCGATTTAAGATGACAGAAACTTGGGAGCTAAAGAGCTCCTCCTCTGGGAAGGAAGAGGGAAGGGAGAGACCCTGGGATGGAAGCTTGGTTTCCTGAGGTTAGAAGTATGGCCTTCAAAAGGTGTCTCAGGGCTTGGAGTAGATTGAAGAGGGAAGGAACTTGATGGCAAATTGGGAGATAGGTTTTTAAAATCTTTGAAACCTAGCAGGGTGGTAGTGGCGCACGCCTTTATTCCCAGCACTCAAGAGGCAGAAGCAGGCGGACTTCTGTGAGTTCGAGGCCAGCCTGGGCTAGAGAGTAAGTGCAGAGCTATACAAAGAAATCCTCTCTCCATAAACAAAAACAAAAAGTTTAAAATTTTTACTCTTTTGAGACAGGGTCTTTCTAAGCAGCCCTGGTTGGCTTTGAACTCAATCTGTGACTTAGGCTGGCCTTGGAATTTACAGTGATCCTCCTGCCTCAACCTCTCAAGGATTACAAGTGTGATCCTATCCCCGGCTTCTTGACTTGAGATCTTGAGAAGAGAACAAGGTTTCATAAGCTGGACTGGAAGCTGAGACTCTGCTACTAGGCCCTTACCTTCTGACCCCAGCCTGGCCTGGCCCAGGATTCCTGCCTTCCACCTGTGAGTGGTTGTAGTTGGAGAACAGCAAAGAGTGAATGATCAGAGCAGCCAGGCTAGCCCCCCTGACTGGGCAGCCCTGTAGATGGCACCTCCCGAACTTCTGTGGGGGAGCAAAGGAGTGACGGGGTAACTTCATGTTCCACCCTGCCTGGGCAGGGACAGGCTGAGCCCTGCTGCTTGCACCACAGCCCTGTAGGGTGGGGGATCCCCTCCCAGGGAGTGGCCAGCTCAGGCCCTAACAGGCCCAGTGGGGGCGGTGCCGTGTGGTGGGCTGCTTGCCACACCCAGGGCTTGGGCTGGGCAGGCTTTTTTCTTCTGCCCAGGAGAGCTGCAGCCTCAGCCCCGTTTGCAGGAGGCAGCTGAACCCGAGGGGGCGCTAAGAGGGGCTTCTAAGATTCGACACTTGGCTGAGGCCATGGGGCAACTTTCAGATAGGGAGGCGCTAACAGTCAGGGACGTAGGGCGTTCACTGTGTGCCATGCTGCTGGTGGCTTTATAGGTGCTATCTCATCATGTCCCCTAATCATGCCACAAAGTACTGTAGTATTTCTACCACGGGAGAAGCGGCTGACAGCTAGAGGGTCCTCTTAAGGCCCATACATAATGGGTAGCGATGAATTCTTCTCTACTCTACGCTCAATCAACCGCTGAACTCTTCCACTTAAACGATGAATGTGGGGGCGGGAAGCGCAGCAAAGGGCCGGTGGAGGGACGCTGGTCTGGGTAGGAGATGAGGCTGTTTGATTATATTTGTTTCCAGACTCTGTGGAAAGCTACCTGAGAGAATGGAAGGCCGTGTCAGTGCCGACCCCGGGAGTAGATGCCCTCTGCTGTAGAGGGTGCTGCCTGCCCCAGGGAAGTGCCCCGCTCCCGGGATCTGGCAGTCATTGGACGATTTAAAAGCACACACACGGACTGGGTCAGCGGCTGTGACTTCCTCATCCAAATGTATGGCTGCTGCAGCTGAGTTGCTGCCCAGCCCCGGGGGAGGAGACACAGCCTCGTGCCTAACCAGGGCAGGGTGTGGAGCTGCAGCTGCAGGTTGGCATAAGAGAGCTTGGGGCTACGAGGGGATGGTGGCACGGTGCCAGGTCCTAGGGAGCTGGGCCACAGCCAGTTCGTCTGCGAGACCTTGCTAGGCAGCCTGCCAGTCAGCACCCAGGGGTGGGGGGAGGGGTGGGAGGAGCCTGAATGCTGCCCAAGGAGGGGTGGGTGGGACCTTTGGGTTCAAGCTCCACTGGGCTTGGCAGGAGGCCCCTCCCCCGCAAGCCAACAACCTCCAACTCCAGAGTAGGACTGTGGGAGTATGGAGCCCTGCTCCCCTGGGTGGGAGTCAGAGGGGGCAGACCTGGCAAGAGCCCTTTGGCATGTTTCAAGCATGCCCAAGGACATCCTCCTGCCTGCACCTGGGCAGAGGCTGCACCAGAGGCGGAAGGATGAGTGTGTGTGATAGGCTGGCTGTGAGGAGCAGAGAAGCTAGGCCACAGGCAGATGTGTCTGCTCGTTTTCTGTTCCCGTTCTTCCTTCCCTTCTTTCCTCTTCTCAGTCCCTCTCTTCTGTCATTCTGTCAGTTTGTCCTTCTTCCATTTGGTTCTACATTCCCCACTCCCCCATCTCTTTTCTCCCTTTGCTAATGGATATAAAATATAAGCTTATAACAGGGCACAGGGGCACACTCCTGCATTCCCAGCACTGGGAAGGGAGAGGCAGGAGATCAGAGTACAAGGCCAGTGTGGGCTACAGAGCAAGTTTTAGGCCACCTTGGGCTATGTAAGTGAGACGCTATCTAAAAACAAAAGGCTTAAATATAGCCAGACATAGATCTTTAGAGATGACGGACAGATTCTATATCTTGATCTGGTGTTGGATTTTCAGGTGTGTACAAATGTTAGAATGTACTGAGCTTTACAATCTTAAGGTCTAAGTTCATCTGCCTAGGAGGCATGTGCCCACTGGTCTCTGACATCTCTGACCACACAGCAAGTCTGTCTGGGCAGCAGCTCCTTCTTTTAGTTTTTCAAAACAGGGTTCTCTCTGTAGCCCTGGCTGTCCTGGAACTCTCTCTGTAGACCAGGCTGACCTCAAACTCAAGAGATTCTCCTGCCCCTGCCCCCAAGTACTGGGATCAAAGGTGTGTGCCTCCACCACCTGGCTTGTCTGGTGTCTCTCTTTTTTTTTTTCCCTTCGAGACAGAGTTTCTCTGTGTAGCTTTGGAGCCTGTCCTGGATCTCCCTCTGTAGCCCAGGCTGGCCTTGAATTCACAGAGATCCCCCTGCATCTGCCTCCCGAGTGCTGGGATCAAAGGCATGCACCACCGTCGCCCGGCGTCTGGATCTTTATAATATATTCTTACGAACATTTTACCTCTCATCCTTGAGCTTGTGCGTGGCAGTGGGGAGGGGAAAGACAGACAGACAGACAGACAGGATGGGAGGAAGAATGAAGGTGGACAGTGGACCAGAGTTAACAACTTGTGGATGACTTCATCTAGCAGCCCGGGGCATGGAGGAAGCGTTGCTTTTTTCCTTGTTCTATTTTATTTTATTTATTTTTTTTTTTATTTTTTTTTTGGTACTCTTTTTCCAAGCTACCCCCCTGAGTTCTTTGTAAACACTGACATCTGGCTGAAAAACACTTGCCTACATCCAAGAGTGGCAGAGGGGAACAGGAGACACATCGTTGGCTTGGGAACCACTCTTTAGCCTACAGGAAGTTAATTCAAAGGCAGTTCTCTGTCAGTCACCCTTCTGTTCTTTGCAGTCTGGGAGAGCACATCAGAAACCACATTAGCACACTAACAGAAGACAGTGGAGCCCACCAGGAACAAAGCTGCCATGTACATGCATTGGAGGGCACACGCTTCCCCAGGCCAAGAGTCAGGGACCCTCCTGTAGATAGCGCTGTGTGGTTCCTACTGGAGTGTGGTTCCTACTGGAGTGCCTTGCTAGGCATGGGGGAGGGTCAGAAGACAGAAGACCTGTCACTGTTCTCTAGGGGCTTGCTGCCCAGTTGGCGGAAGACATACTTTCAAAGCACATGAGCAGGATATAATTAACAACCATGAGAGGCTGCATCAGCCCCTGCCTCCTCAGGGATGAGCACAGCCGTCAGACAAGGCTTTGTTGCCAAGACACAAGAGCAGACCAATCCCTGCAGCTTTAGGAGCTACTGATGCCCAGATTCAGGCGCTCAATAAATGCTAATTGAGGAGGTAGCCATAGATCAGGCCCTGCTCTAGAGCGCGGTGGGAAGCTAGCAAAAAATGATTTTTGATGAGGCTTTTGTGTGCAAGTGTATGTACATGCATGGATATGTATGTGCACATAATGAGATTCAGATGCATGGGTATGTGTGTGCACATATGAGACTCAGATGCACGTGTGTATGTGTGTGTATAGAGGCCAGAGGAGCCTTTTTTTTTTTTTTTGTGACAGGTTCTCTCACTGGCCTCGAACTTGCCAAGTAAGTTAGGCTGGCCAACAGGGAGCGGCAGGGATCTGCATGTTCCCACCTCAGTGTTGGGATTGCAAATGTGTTTTTACCAAGCTTGGCTTTTTCTTTTCTCTCTGTCTCTGTCTCTGTCTGTCTCTGTCTCTGTCTCTCTCTCTCGCTCTCTGTCTCTCTGTCTCTCTGTCTCTCACACACACACACACACACACACACACACACACACAGCTCTGAGCTCAAACTCAGGTATTCATGCTTGCATGACATTTTTTTAGATTTATTTTTATTTTATATTCATTGGTGTTTTGCCTGAATGCATGTCTGTGTGAGGGTGTCAGATCCCCTGGAACTGGAGTTACAGACAGGTGTGAGTCATCATGTGGACAAATAGTCAATTGCTCAACCTACAAGGAGTACTCAGGAGGCAGAGGCAGGCGGATCTCTGTGAGTTCAAGGCCAGCCTGGTCTACAGAGCGAGTTCTAGACAGGCTCCAAAGCCACAGAGAAACCCTGTCTCAAAAAAACAAAAAACAAAAAACAAAAAACAAAAAAAAGAAAAGAAAAAAAAGAATATTGGTCACTATAACCTTTGTGGAAGTTTCTTCTGGCCTGTCATTGGACACTGTTTTGACGAGTCTTATTTTTTTCTTTCCCTAAATGAACTAAAAGATTGGCCCAAGACATCCACAAATCTTTACATAGTTTAACCAAATTTTGCCAACTATGCTCATACACACACACACACACACACACACACACACACACACACGTTTTGCTGGATTGTTGAAAGATAGTTTCTGACATCATAGTGCGTCACCTCTGAAAAAAACAAAATGTATCTCCCAAATCTGAGACTTTGTCATACCCAAGAAATTTCATGCTCTTAAGTAACAAAATGAACATTAATATAGCTGTTAAATAGTATGTTTTCAACCTAGCACGGGACTTCAACATTATTGCTAATATACGACGCACATTAAAAATGATCTAGTTGCTCCAACACTTTTTTTCCCTCTAAAACTGAGCCAAAGTTCACATATCTTTATCTTTCGTCTTTTAACCACAAGCTGCCCCTATTTTTACTATTTATTATTTATTTATTTATTTTACTTTCACCAGATTGACCTTTTTGACGAGCCCAGACTCGTCATTGTAGAATGCTTTCCACGCTGGATGTATCCACTTTCATTCTCATTGTTAGCTATGGGTTAAACTCTTTGGTAGGAACACAGCAGGGATTGAGAATGTGAATCTCTCGTGGCCCGTGAGGGGATGCGGCCATAGGTTACACTCCTATTGCAGATGATGTTTTCTCCTGACCCCTTGGCGAAGATGGTGACCGCCAGATCTCTTTGGCGGAGATAGATTTCCCTTTGCAGAAGTCATCGATGGGACAGACTTTCGACATTGTTTCCTCACAGTCTCTACAAATCCAGCCACGATCTTTGCTAAATCTGCTTCCATCTCTACCCTCACCAGGCAGCGTTTTTCCATGAAGAAAAGTTTCCTTCCCTTCCTTTCTCTTTCCCTTTCTCTCTGAGTCACACGATGAACTAGTGGGTTATATTTTAATTTGATGCATTAGAAGCCATTACTTATTATGCCATTGATGACCAAAGTGTCATCCAGCTGGCTCCTGTCAAAGCGGTCACCAAACTGTCTCTGCATCCTTTAGGCACAGCCGCGTCGTTGGTCAGCCCAACAAAACTTCCTCTTTGCCTTGTACTTTCCCTTTCTTCCTCCACGGAGACCGCTTTCCTCCTCCAGGGGAGTGGTATGCAGAAACCGAGATCTGGAGGCTAAGTCTGCACACCCATTATTTTTATCAGTGACTTGATTTAAAGGTCTAAGGAATACTTAGCCAAATTTATGATGACTCAAAACGAGGGAGGCACCAAATGTGTGATAATAGAATCGATATTCAAAATGACCCGTGGGATGAAATCTGGGCCAAAACCAGTAGATTTAAGAGAGATAATTTTGAAGTCTTCTGTTCAGCTGAAAAAGCTTATTGCATAATTTCAGGTTTGGGGCACTCTTTTTTTTTTTTTTTTTGGTTTTTCGAGACAGGGTTTCTCTGTGTAGCTTTGCGCCTTTCCTGGAACTCACTTGGTAGTCCAGGCTGGCCTCGAACTCACAGAGATCCGCCTGGCTCTGCCTCCCGAGTGCTGGGATTAAAGGCGTGCGCCACCACCGCCCGGCGGGGCACTCTTCACTAGGTAGAAACTGGTGTCAAGAGATTGTTCTGGGTTGTTGATATGATCAAGTAGTATTCTGTGGCTCTTGTTATGTTCATTCACTTGGTCATTCCCTTCAACTAGTGTTTATTGAAGGCCTGCCTACATGAAATATGGGTGCCGTTCCAGGTGTTGGGGGCGGGGGTTTGAGCAGAGGAAAGCTGTGCCCTGGCTTCTTTCATTTTATTTATTTAAGGTTTCATTCATTCATTCATTCATTCATTTGTTCATTTATTGAGCCTCATGTAGCACTGGTTGGCCTCCAACTTGTTTTGTGCCCTCAAATTCCTGGTCCACCTGTCTCCACCTGCCAACTGCTAGAATTATAGGCATATACCACCATTTCTAGCTGACTTTAAAATTTTATTTTTAGAGCCGGGTGGTGGTGGCGCACGCCTTTAATCCCAGACTCGGGAGGCAGAGCCAGGTGGATCTCTGTGAGTTTGAGGCTAGCCTGGGCTACAGGGTGAGTTCCAGGAAAGGCGCAAAGCTACACAGAGAAACCCTGTCTTGAACCCCCCCCCCAACAAAAAAATTATTTTTAAGCCAGGCCTCTGGCACATGCCTTTAATCCCAGCACCTGGGAGGCAGAGGCAGGCGGATCTCTGTTTTACAGAGCCAGTTCCAGGACACGCAGAGCTACACAGAGAAACCCTGTCTCAAAACAAACAAACAACAAAAAAATGTGTTTACATGCATCTATTTTGTGTGTCTCAGGTACATACAGCTCAGAGGATACTACTCGTGGGAGTGCATTCTCTCCTACCATATGAATTCTGGCATCGAATTTAGGCCATCAAGTTTGGCAGCAAGAATCTACCCACTGAACCATGTCACTAGCCCCTGACTTTCATTTTCAAGGACTCTGGCTACCGTGTTGAGAAGAGATTATAGGAGTAATGGAAGAAGCAGGAAGAGGAGGACCTTAGTGCAGCCAGGAGAGCAACAGTGGGGTGTAAGGAAGCAGTAACTTTCAGATTTGGGGTTTGCTAGTGGGTTCGGACATGAGGAATACGAGAAAAGACATGAGACTATAAAAGGATGTCAGGGTGGTGATGGTACAGACATTGTGGGACATGAAGAAATCTGGAACCAACAAGCTCTTGTCTACCCTGACTGTCCTCTACCTGTTGGAGAGAGGGTGGGGAACGCTGAGGGTGGGCACGGGAGGACAAAGATGTCGCTTTGAGACTGCTGATATTGGCAGCAGGTGCAGAGTGGCTGTTCAGCAATTGCAGAAAATTCTGGGTGAAATGGTCTCATTGCCACAAGAACAATGATCACAGATTTTCAAGTTTTTAATCCTATTCATGCACCCAGGAAAAGCTGAACCGGGTTCCCAAATCCTTGCTCTCTCTTTGTTGATTTTCCTTCCTGTCTCCCACCTCCTTATTTCCCTTTCTCCCTCTCTTAAGATCCACCAAATTGACCTCAGGTCGGGGTACCTGCGGGTATGAATACCTCTGGCATCTTACTCCATCCTTAGGGAATCCTTTCCTATGCTCAGCCACGTGCTGGTTGTGGGGAAGGTCTAGCCTCTTTGGCAGCGCAGCCCATGAAATCCTATTATCCCACTTGAACTAATTCTGCGCCGCCCCCGGGGTTCGCGTGGACAGAATTCTAAGCATGGACAACCCAGCAGAGTATCTAGATTCTAGACCATGCATAGACCTCCCGCGGAACTAAGACTGGAAAGCCACCAGTCCCAGTGTATGCACAGCTCCGGGAGCAGGGGGTGGGGATGTGTAGGCAGCGAGTCGGGCAGGGTCCCCCGGAGCCGGAAGGAGGGCGGGTCCGAGTGGCCCCGAGCGGCCTTGCGCGCCCCTCAGTCTCCGAGCTCAGTTCCCAAGGCTCTGCTCCGCCCCATGCGCCCCAGCTCGGTGACCCGATCAGGCGCCCCTTGTACTCCAGCGCCCAGGAAGGAGGAAGGGGGAAGAGCTGGGTGAGAAGCAGCCAGGAGGCTGGCCTAGTCGCCGACTTCCTGCTCCGCGCCCTCCTCCCCGCGGCGGGGCGCGGGATTCCCACTCCGCAGCAATCTGGGCAGAGGATCCTGCGGTGCAGCCGCCCACGTGACCGTCTTCTCTGCTGCCCCCCTAGGTCCGGAGGCGGAGGCCGAGGGAAGGACTCGGGGGCCGAGCCGCGGGGCGGGGCTGCAGCTAGCGACTTCAGTTAAGCAACCTGAGCCCCAGCCGAAGGACGCTGCTGGCTGCCGCGGTCCGAGCTCCGCGCGCCGGGATGGGCCGGGCGAGCTGCTCCGCCACCCTGCTGTGCGCGCGGCTGCTGCTGCTGCCACTGCTGCTGCTGCTGCGGACGACAAGGACGCGGGCGCTTGGCCCCCGGATCAGTGTGCCGCTGGGTGAGTGCTGTGGGGCGCAGCCGAGGGAAGGGAGCTCGGGCCGCGAGGTGGATGGTGCGGGTGGCCACGACAAAGGAGGGATCCAGCAGGACTCCTTCCCTTTTCAAAATGCTGTGGTCAGTGGGAGAGGGAAGGGAAGCTAGGGAGCCGAGCGCCCCTTTCTTCCATTTTCTATGTGGACCTGGAGAGGGCCACTCGCTCGCTCTGTTGCTGCTGCTCGTCTCCTAGGAGGGGGCACGCTCGGTACTGTCTGGGGGCCTCAGGTGCTGGCCCTCCCGCCTACACATCTACTTGTCTTTGATGCCGACCAGAGCCAACCACAGAGTCACCCACGGCATAGGGCTGAGGTACTGCTGCTGACCGTGCTGTAAACTCTCTGCTTCTGGTATTCTCAGACGGTCACTGCAGAGCCTGAAGCGGGGCGGGTGGGCGCCAGGTCTTTCTCCTCCCTGCCGTCTCTGACTGACGGACCTGGAGAGCACCCCTTTCCCCTCAAACACCCGGACTTGGAAACTGACATTCCAAAGACCCTAACTAGAGGGACCTGAGAGTACCATCCTGGTTGGCCGGATTTCTTTCCTGTCGCTTGACAGCGGCCTCTTGGCTGCCTGTGCTTCCAGCCCTCCGCTCTTTCTCTTTTTACTCTCCTTCATCTGATTGTCCCAGAACCTTCTCCTGGGGCCCTCAAGTTTTGGAATTCTAGGGACTTGGGTCTTTCTTTTGGTTTTTTGAGACTTTGAGACAGGGTTTCTCTGCATAACTTTGGCTGTCCTGGAGCACACTCTGTAGACCAGGCTGGCCTCCAACTTGCGGAGATCTACCTGCCTCTGTCTCCTGAGTGCTGGGATTAAAAGGTGTGCGCCACCACCTCCTGGCTGGACTTGGGTCTTAAGCCCATCAAGTACCTCCTATTCTCTGCACTCCAGTTTACTTCTCTTGGAAGGTGGCTCAGGCCACCTTGCAATGCCATCTTGGGAAATTAATGAAACTTGGTGCATTAGGTGGGCATCAGGCACATAGGTGCCAACAGACAGTTTGGCCAAACCCCACTAAACTTGCAAGTTGTCACGTGTGAGTTAGAACAGAATGTGCATAAATTAGAGGTTACAGACTGAAACTCTACCAGACTTCTTTCTCCTTATAGCATCCCCACCCCTAAAAACATCCCATTTGCAAAAGGGTAGAACCAGCTCTTCAATTAAGGCTCCTAACAGGATCTGAATTTCTTATCGGAAACATTACTGGTGGTCCAAGTTCAAGTTCTGCCGCTGCCATGTAGTTCCCCTGTGACCTTGAGTAAACAACTTCTCTGTGCCTTGATTTCCTCATCTGTAAAATAGGGATATTAGCACCTTGCTCAAGGCTCAACCCATTAGCCTTGCAAAGTCCTTAGGATAGGGCTTGGTACAGAAACCTCTCAGCAGGTGTTTGCTGTCATGCTTGTTATGTTAAACTTGGACCACTCCTGCATGGAACTGGGTGGTTCTCCTTGGGGTGGAGATGGTTCCAGAGTGTTAGTTTGACTGCCGCTCCTTGGGAGTTCTGTTCTTGAGGTAAGGACTGAGATCTGAAACCAAGGAGTGTTGCTCTGCTACTTTTAAATTTTCGTTTAGCTTGTGTGTGGGTGTGTGGGCACACGCAACACATGTGGAGGTCAGCGAGGTCAGAGGGCAACTGGCAGAGTTCCCCTTCAGCCATGTGGAGCTCAGCTGTTCAACTCAGGCCATCAGGCTTGATGGTGAATGCCTTTTCCTGAGGAGCCCTCTGGCCATACCCCTCTGTCCCCTCTTTCCCTCTGAGCTAGGCACGGAACCCAGCTTGCCTTAGACAAGTTACCTCTGAGCCGTACCAATTGCTGCTGCTGTTGTTATGTGTCTCCCTAGAGCGGGGGTTCTCACCCTTCCTAACGCTGCAACCCTTAATACAGGTCCTCATGGTGTGCTGACCCCCAACCATAGTTATTTTCCTTGCCACTTCATAACTGTAATTTTGCTACTGTTATGAATCATGATATATGTATTTTCTGATGGTCTTAGATGACCTTGAGAACCATTGCCCTAGACCCTTAGACCCTCTCAGCTTTAGGGAAAAAATGCAGGGCCTGCAAGGTGGGGAGAGACGCACCTATGGACTCCACTTACACCCTGGGACGGCAGTCCTGCTCTTCCACATAGCCAACTTTGTGTCTCGGGGGTGGAGGGAAGACTTGAAAGGGTAAGAAAGAAGCCCTGCTGCCTGGGAGAACATCACTCCTTGGTTCACTGTACAGTTCCAGGACCTGGCCAGCTTCCACAATTTTGTGACCATTTAGGGCTGCCACAGGTGGGCAAGAGGTGTCTTGTGCACTGTACGAAGATCCAGCTGAGGGGTTGAAAGGGCCTGCAGGCCAAGAACATAATTCTGCTGTGTTTTGGGGGCTGTTCCTGCCAGGGGAGCGGGGACCTTTTCTAACTAATCCTCACCGCGGTGTGCAATGTTTCAGCCACGCCCAGCCTCCTGAACCCTGGGTGTGCATCCACATTTGACTGGGCCACCATGCTACCCCGGTGCTTCATCTTCCTGGGCTTCCACAGGACCCTTCATACCTCTTCCGCTACCTTTCCTCCGTGTACAGGCAGGTCCTGTGGCTGGAGTCCCCAAGGGGGAATGCCCTGGTGACTGAACAGGCTCACCCTTTGAGTCTGGCCTGAGACAGTTTCCTGTCTCATCCCTGGGGGCTCGTTAGATGTTCCTGGCACTGTGCCCATTCTTGGCAGGCTCATGGTGACCATGGGTGCCTGGCCCAGGGCCCTTCAGCCTTCTGACACAGGCCTGGAAGGGACGACACAGAACTGAGACCACACCCCTCTTTCCACCACCTGAACTGAATTCACACCCAAGTATCCCCCAAGGACCTGATGCTTAGGGATATAGGCTCTGTCTGTGATTAAAAAGTCCCTTGAAGTGGAAAGTTCAGTTTATTCTCTGTCTAAGGTCTTCCATTGAGAATTCTCATCTCTGTTGATGGTTCTTGGGAGTCCTAAGGTTGGAGGGGGTACTTAAGACCTCACCTGATGGTTACAGAGGGAGGGAAGACCCAGAACATTTTAAGTGGGAGTGAGGAGCATTCATGTGGATTCCTGAAATCAGCTGGAAGTCTGTGAAAGCATGCTTTGGGGAAGAGCATGAAATTTGGGTTCTTTTGCCCTGAAAACTCCAGGGCCATATTGTGGGCCAAAAGCAGGAGTTAGGCCTTGCAGTCTGGCCTGGTTGAAGAAACAAAACAAAACTGCTCCCACAGCCCACTGAAGTCAGGCAGAGCCCCGTTGTTTGGGCCAATTAAAAGAGCTATTAATGCCCCCCAGCCCCAGAAGCATCCTGCTAAAAAGCTCTGGAAACAGTGTATGAACCAGATTGCAATTAAATCTGTAGGCCTGCAAAATGCAGTCAACAAAACCCCATTGAATGTAGAGAACAAGGCCCTTGGCACGAATCAGCTGCTCGTCCTCCGACCTGGAGCAGGCATTCAGAGTCAAGGCTGCCTGAATGGCCCCTGTGCTGGCCGCTGCTTTGGGTCCCTCTTGTCGGCCTATTGACCTCCCTTCTTGATGTGACCTCAGCCCAGCATGAGACTTTGTAGTTCTGTCCCGTAGGCTGGTCTATTCATGATTCTTCGGAGGTAGTTGAGAGCCCTAAGGATGGGTGCTGAGAGCCAGGCTGGGAAGACTGGCTTACTACCCTTATCAAGGACACATCAGAGGGCAAGCTATGGCCTTCTTAAGCCTGTATCCATGTCTACACGGCAGGAAGAATAACGGGCCCATCTCCAAGACTCCAGAGAGGATTACTGAAATAATGTATGTAAAGTGCTTGGCACGGGTCCTGCCACGCGCAGCCTGCCCCGTGGAAGGTAGCAGCTTCTGCTGCATGCTCCTCTGCTCGAACCTCCTACAGGCCTCACTCCAGGAGGTGCGTGCTGAGCACTGCCAGTGTCCCGGACTCTGGGAGATGCACGCTAAACACTGCATCTGCCATGGGAGCTGAGCAGAGTGGTGTGGCCCTGCTCTGCTCTGGGGGGGAGATGAGGCCAGGCCCCCAGGGTTGATGGGAGGGCTTGCCCACTTTTCAAGAGCTCCTGGTTCTGTTCTTTTAAAATTCTTCTGTACTTCCAGAACCTTCTCTGCTTGGGACTGGACTTCCCCTCATGATCCTCCCCTCCTGTCCTTTGCTGATTCTACTGTGCTCTGTGGTCTGTGGAAGTCCCATTCAGCTGGTGGTATGCCTGCCCAGAACACTACACTTGCAGCATGTGGGAGGAACCCCTTGATGTACTGTATAGCAAAGCCATCATCTGGGTGATGGGACCTGGTGGGAAGGCTCTGAAAGGTCATGTCACCGTTCATACCTTCCTATTATCCCTTTCTTAGAGCCTATGGCCCCTGTCCCATATCCATGGCTGCTTAGGCGGGGTCCAGGCTCAGAAACCTTAGGTGAAGCCCTCCCTGCATCCCAGGAAGAGAATCAACAGAACTAGTAGTCAGATTTTTCTTTGGGCCACCAGCTCACAAATAATAACATGGAGACTTATTAATTAATGAAAGCTCGGCCTATACATTCCGCTTGTCCCACTAGCTCTTATAACTTAAATTAACCCATTTATTTTAATCTATGTTCTATTGCATGGTTCCTTGCCTCATCTGTACTGCTCATGCTGCTTCCTCTGGCTAGCTGGTGACTCCGCCTTCTTCCCAGAGTTCTCTGCCCGGAAGTCCCACCTATACTTCCTGCCTAGTTATTGGCTGTTCAGCTTTTTATTACACCCAACACAGCAATATGTTTTCCACACAGTGTACAAATATCCCACAACTCTGTGTTCCAGGTCTGCCCCTCTCCGATCCGCATCCTGGAGAGCACTGTCTCTTAAGACGGCATTGTACCGCCACATTTCCCCAGTTGGCCCTCCCCACTCTTTACCTTCTGGGCTCCCTGTCCTGGGAAGGTTTGCCACATCAGGAAAGTAGACAACTCCCACAGGGGACAGCATCTTGGCACAGGGACCTCTCCTCTTGCTGTTCTGAAGACCACACTCATCTCCTCTGCTGCTCACTTGTCCTCTGGGATCTCCCTGGTCACATGTTAGCTGGTTCTTGTGTGTCTCTGTCACGGGGCTGCCCTTCAGCCCTCCAGGTGTTCCAGCCTTGGGAACCTAGAAGAAGATGGTGAGGGGACGGATGTAGCTGAGGGTCATAGAGGGGAGTGATTTATCCACGTCAGGGTTCTCCCAAGCCTGTGATTCCATCTCTTCCTGGGCCCATCTGAAAATCCTTCCTCTAGCCTGGAAGGCTAGCAGAGATGCTTCGGGAAGGGCTTGTGGTAGGTGTGAGAGGTGGGAAATAGCCCTTGTTCCTTCTTTCTCCTGAAGAGTGTCCAAAGTACCAACTTGCTGCCTTTGGGGACATTTTTTGTCCTCGATGCTAGAGTGGAACCCAGGAACACAGGACCTCGTGGCTGCTAAGGAAACCCTCTCCGATTGAGCTACATCCCAGCCCTGACTCCTTGTTACTCACCCTCCGTGAGCGGCTACCTGCCCACAGAGGAGGAACACCATCCACATGCGGTTACCCATTGGGCGAGGCTCACTCTTGCCTGTGGAACTGTATCGTTTCATCCAGTGTAGAAAAGAATACTGAACCCCAGCAGAGCCCCCTGAGCCTGTCAGGGTCATGCCTCACTAAAGATAAGAGCCTGCGTGGGTCAGTTTCTTCCCTGACTCAGGAGCCTCATTCTTTCCCAGAGAGCAGCTGCCTCTCCCTTCACCTGTCAGTTCCACAAAAGCAGCAGAGTGGTCCAGCTCAGCCCTGTCCTAACTGGTCAGCTGTGCGGTTCTGTCTGGTAAAAGTCTGTTGAGATCACTCGTGGACAGAGCAAGGGAGCCAGCTGAGGCCCCCAGGGCACTGTCAAATTGGATATCGGTGGTCTTGGCCAGGAAAATAGGGGTGCATATATCAGGTTTGCACATTAGGGGGGGTGGCCAAAGCCAGTCTGGTGACGTATTTTGCTTGGCTTTCAAGAGACTTAAAATTTTTTAATTAGTGGCTGATATTTAAAACTTAGGAAATTTTATATAAAAGTCCAGATTTCCGGCTGCAGGGGTATCTGGCAAGGCAAGGTCCCCTTCCCATTTAGCTGTAAGCAACTCGGCGTAAGCAGCCACCTCCTCTTTCGAGGGCCTCCTGCCTCCAGATGGTTCCACTCATCCCAATTCTGTCTCCCTCGCCTGGCACCAGGGTGCCAGATGTTACACAGAGAAGACTGTCTGGTGTGTGAAAAGGTGGGGGGGGGGAGCGGTAGGCAGGAAGGGAGCGCTGCGCGCTGCATTCTGTTAGGCATCCGAGCCCTTCTGCAGGCCTTCCACGGAGGAGACTGGTGACTTGTCCACGGTTCCACAGTGATGAAGTCAGGATGCGTGGGGACTTTAGGACTTCCTTCCCATCCCCCACGTCTCTGTGGCCCATTTCCTATTTCCTGCAGCATTTTTAGCTGCCGCATGTCTCTTTGTGGCCTTTCGGATGCTAGGACTGACTGAGCTGCCCATGTGCTAGAAGGGTTCAGACCCTGTGTGGAGCGGGAGGCTTCAGGGCCCCCTGCTGTCCCCTTTCAATCTAGGGCTTCTTTCTGGACTATAGTACCTCAAAATGAGGGACTCTGACCTTCGTTCAGTCAACAAACATTCATAACACACTTCCTTGGCAGTCACCTGACCAGGTGATAGGTGCATGGGTGATAGGTGATAGGTGCATGGGTGATAGGTGATAGGTGCTTGGGTTTGGAAAAGACAGACCCAGAAACCTCATCCTAAAACAGCGTTACTCAAGCCCGTGACAGGTGTGAAGAGTATGGCGAGCCCTTGTCTGGCTGGAGATTCTGGAAGGTCCATAGAAGAGCTGATAAGTTTAGTCGGAGGGAGAATTGTACCACAGAGCTGGCTGTGACCAAAGCACCCTTGAACTGAACTTCTGTGTCACTCACAAAACGGGTGGGGAGCCTGGGGATCGGGTGATGTTTCACCACGCAGGCTTCGTGAGGTGTGGTGACAGTTCTTGGAGAACCTTCCAGCTGTAGCACGGGGCCTCTAGGAGGCTACAGTAGCCTGGGTGGGAGCAAGTAGTAGCCTGGTTCAGGACTGTGGTCGTGGAGAAGTGAGGTGGGGCAGAGTCGGAAAGAACAGCGGAGGGAAAATTGGCAGAATCTGATGGTAGATTGCATGTGTGTGGCTGAGGGAAGAAGAGCTGGGTGGTAGAAAGACACCGGACATCAAGGAGTGAGAGGTGGAGGGGGCCCATGAGGGTATCCTTAGATAGAGTAAGTCACTGTGCTTGTGTGGGCCACCAGAATCTATATCATTGACGTGGTAGGTGTGGACACGTGACCCCTCACAGAGTGAGACGAGCAAGAGCAACCAACACAGGAGAAACTGCTTGAGGGGCCGAAGAGCAGCTCACCAGAGCAGGACAGCACGAGTTCATATCCCACCTCCTCCTCATATCCTGAACGGAGATCAGTCCTACCCACGGCCACCTGGAGGGGATTGTGGGACTGAATCTACAGGGCCAGGGTGTGTGAGGAAGACATGAGATGGCCCTGGAGAGCTCGGGGCCCAACACCTGGAGGACAAGCAGTGTGACGGGGACTGGGGCTATCAGTGAGATACTTCCTGGGCCTTGGAGGGCTCACCCACCAAGTGCTGGGCTGGGTGAGGCCAGTTCCCTGGAAGTGGGAGTGGGAGACAAAAGGAAGGTGAAAGTGGGCTAGAGCTCTCTTCGGGAGTTTGCTCGTGTTTCTAGACAAAAGTGCCGTCTGAAGGGGAGAGCCTGTGTGTGATGAAGCTAGAAGCAGGGGTCATTCATATTCAATGGCTCCTGTTTCTTCGGAAAAAACTCGGAGATATCTGTGAGGAGGAAGGTGGGTAGGAGGGCAGAGGCCATAGGAGAGAGAGAGTTAGAGTGGCCAGCCACTGAGCAGGGGACACAGGAGCTGACCACGGTCCCGGGTGGGCCCTAGAGGGCTGAGCAGAGGTCAGGCTCTGAAGGTGTAGGAACAGCTTGCGGAGAAGAGACACAGGTCCCGTGGCTTTGGGGTTCTAACAGGAGCTGGCCAGCTCACATAAGGACAGTTGGGAGGGAGGTTTTCCAGAGTCAACCTACCCACGAACATACATGCTGTCTGGTGTATTATTTATTTTATTTTATTTTATTTTATTTCTTGTTTTTTTTTTTTTTTGAGACAGGGTTTCTCTGTGTAACAGTCCTGGCTGTCCTGGAACTTACTTTGTAGACCAGACTGGCTTCGAACTCACTAAGATCCACCTGCCTCTGCCTCCCAAGTGCCGGGATTAAAAGATATACCACTACTGCCCGGCATTGATGTATTGTTATCATTATTATTATTGGTTTTATTTTTGAGTCAGGGTCTTGCTGTATAATCTAGACTTTCCTTGAACTTCTAGTAAGTTCTTCCTCAGTCTCCCAAATGCTGCAAATGCTCTACTTTTTGTAGGGTGAAAGGGTGGGTTGAAACAAAGTCTTGTGTGGTCCAGGCTGGGTCCAAACTTGCTTGAGAGCCGAGGATGCCCTCGAACTTCTGAGCCTTCATACTTTTACCTCCCAAGTGCTAGGATTACTGACCACCATACCTAGCCGACAAGTGGATTCTTGGCCACTTGAGCCCAGGGGAGGCTTTGGCACATAGTCCTTGACAGTGGGACTCTGCTCTGGCCTTAGCCCAATGATGTCGACCTTGGTCCCGTGCTCATGTAGCCTGAGGACAAGGTGGCTGCTTCCTGCCCAGCTCTGGGGGGTGTGGAGAGAGGAAGTACATCCAGGCCAGTTTGCTGCTGACTGTAGCAAGTGGGTTCAAGGTTCTGGTGACTTGGCATGATGTCCTTGAGACCTAGCCGTCCAGGAGGCCTTTCACACCCCTACAGAAGGCCCCTTCCGTGCTCTGACTTTGCAGGGAGGCTGGTGTTTCCTGGCTGCATCCTGCTGGGACCTGTGGAGGGCAAGAAGTTAGAGCCAGGTCAGCATCTCCCTGTGGTGGCTCAGGAGTCATAGATCAGAGAAAAGTGGGGTGGGACTCTTGAGTCAGCACTACTACCCAGGGTGGGGCTAAGCCCTATTCCTGTCTTAACCCAGAAAGCTTCACACTTCCGGCTGAGTCACAGGGAAGGGAGAATCTTGGTGAGGCTGGGGGCTGAGGAGTTCCCACATCACTTCCTGCTAGGATAGGGTGTGGGGCCCTGAAGGTGGCAGCCCTGGGGTTAAAAAACTATCTTTTTGAAGGATGGAGCACTCTTGGGGAGCATAGACTCTTGGACAGCCACTGGCTCAAGTTGCCCAGGACCCATGGAAAAGTTCCATCCTGATTGAGACAGCAGCCAGAGCCTCTAGTTAGGGGCTAAACCCCAGGCAAGGGGACAGGGAGGGTATGTGAACCATACTTACAGCCAGGAGACTAGGTGGGACATGGTCTTTGGCACAAGAGGTACAACAGAACAACACACACACACACACACACACACACACACACACACACACACACCCCTACACCTCTCTAGTCACCTCTGCACACACACACAGCACCAGGAACTCAAGCACAAGCCTGGACAAGCCCCAGGTTTCCGTGCACATCGGCACACCGACATGGGCAGGCTCAGGCAGGGCCTTTTGCACAGACGTCCACACAGCCGCTCTGTCACTCTGGAGGTGGTCCCAGACACATGGGAGCTTGGGCAGTCACAGCACTTGTGACTTGTAACACACATCCTGTTTCTGAGTTGATCTGACCATGAGACCCTTGTGGACCACACTCAAGCTCAGGTGGAATGGGCTGGCACTGTAGCCTCGCGGGAGGGAAGCCACACCCCCTCTCCTGCCCTCTGTGGCTTGCTGGGCTGGATTTTCCTGCAGGGCTTTTGGATTTTGTTTTTGAGCTACTCGAGTGTTGATCGTGTGCCAGGCACCATGCCAGCACAGGGAAAACGTGTGCAAAGTTGTTTTGAGTAAAGCTCTCAGTAAGTGTGGGTCATTATGTACATTATTATTTACATACGTAATCTCGTTTCTTCTCATAACAACTCCGTGAGGCAGAGGGCTATTATTGTTCCTACTTTACAGATAAGGGAAGTGGGGGCTCTGAAAGGTTAAGTGGCTTGTCCTTATTGAGTGGTAGAGGCTGGATTTGAACCTGGTCTTTGATGCTAGTGTATGCTCTCAGTCTGTCCTGTGAGATAACCAGTGGGGAAGACCTAGCGAAGTCCATCCACGGGGCTGGAAGGATCATTGGTAGCCAGGTTCATCAGCACACCATGCATGACTCTTAAGTTTGAGGAACGGGGAAGGGAGGAGGGAGGGGGGCAAGCCTGGAGAGCGGCCCCAGCGTGAGAAAGCGTGTTGTGAAGGCACAGTGCTCACTTTCCAGCCCTTGGTCATTTTGTTCCGTGTGTTTCCAGCAGCCGGGAGGAGTCTGGACCACTGGCACCCAGGCTTCCCCTCCAAGCTGGCTGGCCTTTGTCTGAGGGACCCTGGGCAGCTTGCCATCCACCAGGCTAGAGTGGAGGGGTGTTGAGCTGCCACCTGGAACTTGTGCTTATCTCGGACTCCTGGCATTTCTGTATCTGGACAGAATCCAAGGGTGGCTTCCCGCTTAGGTCCCACCCAGGTGGAAATGCCCTCCAGTGCAGGCAGATAAGCCTTGGCAAAGCAGAGGCAGCCTGTCCTTCCAGAAAACTTTGAGGGGTGCAAGAGATAAAGGGGTACAGCAGCTGTGTGCCTTGATCTCGCTGAATCTCATGAGGCTCCTGTGAGCTGTACTTTTTGTTAACCGTGGAGTGAGCGGGTGTCATAGGGAAGGGCCTACTGGTGCTCCTCAGAGTATTGTTCTTGGGCCACCTCCTCCGAGTCGCCGGAGCTGGTCCAGTGGCTGTCTTTCAGAAGTTCTAGGGGAGGTCTGGAGTCCAGGTGCTGCTGTTTAGGGATGTCGGGGTTGGCGCTGGATCTTGCCTTGGCCTCCCAGTGTGTAGAAGCACTAAGGGGTGGAGTCTCGGATGCTAAGGAGTTAAGAGTTGGAGAAGAGGATCTTGGTAGTTTGAAGAGAGGACATCCGTGGGCTGTGACTGCCTCTGGTGTCAGTGGCAGAATTCAAGCGCTGGCCTCAAGCAGGACCTTTCCTCATGAATTCTAGTGCAGCCCTGTGTCTAACTCTGGGTTATGGGTGTGTGACAGAAGCTGAGCTACAGAGCTCGTATTTCCCTCAAACTCCGGGTGCTCTCTGTACCACCTTCCTCCCCTGGAGACCGTCTGAGAAGCAGCTATGGGCTCCTGTCCGTCATCCTATTGACTGGAGATGTTACCCATCCCACGTGTCTCAGCAGGCTTATTGGAAAGCCCCACCTGAGAGCTTCCCATGCCATGTGGTCAAAGGACTGGTGTGTTTTCCTGTTCTTGAACAGTGAGAACCAAGTTACTGCATTTCCCTTTTCTCCGTGGCCACCAGGAGTCTTGTGAAGATCCTACTACCTGCTCGTGAGATAAGATCTCTTTCCTCGCTAGTTGAGATGTCTTCAGATCGGTTTTTCTCTGCTCCCGATTTTAATGCTTCTCTTTCGCCACTTTCTTGTCTTTGTGTTTCCTTACCTCTTTCTGGAACCAGGCTGAGGGTATGTAAAAACATCAGACATACAAACACACATGAAGTCATCCTCACATTGCTCGGCTGGCATGCTGCCGCATGGCTTCCCGGCTCTGTGAGTCTGTTTGTTTGCATGGTCCCGACCCGCTGGTCAGTTGGGACATGCTTGAGGCTGCTCAGGGGCTGCTCCCTGCTTGTCTTTGTGTCCTGTCTTCAGCTGTTTAGAATTTTTTCAATAATTTCTCTCTGAACCCGTTAGTTATTCAAAGCATAAACAGCACACTGATGGGTCAGTGGGCGTTGACTTGTTTCTTTTTCTTCTCTCTTTTTTTTTTTTAAAGATTTATTTATTTATTACATATACAGTGTTCTGTCTGCACGAATCCCTGCAGGCCAGAAGAGGGCACCAGATCTCATTACAGATGGTTGTGAGCCACCATGTGGTTGCTGGGAATTGAACTCAGGACCTTTGGAAGAGCAGCCAGTGCTCTTAACCTCTGAGGCATCTCTCCAGCCCTTCTTTTTCTTCTCTTAAATTTATATCTTTTTTGGGTTTTTTTTTTTTTTTTGAGACAGGGTTTCTCTGTGTTGTTTTGGTGCCTGTCCTGGATCTCGCTCTGTAGACCAGGCTGGCCTCGAACTCACAGAGATCTACCTGCCTCTGCCTCCCGAGTGCTGGGATTAAAGGCGTGCACCACCACCGCCCCGGCAACATTATATATCTTTTACATTATGCAAGTATAAGTTGCTTAATGTAAAACCCCCAAATAATAAGTTTAAGGAGAAAACACCTGTGGCCCTTCTAGTGATCACTTCAGTATTTTGTGCTTCATTTTTTCTTCGGTCTGGATTTTTTTCTCGTTTATATTTTTTTCCCCACAAAGTGCAATAATCTGGCCAGACATATTTTATAGCCTTCATTTTTACTTAGTGATAGATAATTAGTATCTCCTAATTATTACATCTTCTGCAACAATGAATAGGTCCTAAAATTTTCTCGGTGGTACTATGTATTTGTATGTGTGTGTGTGTGTGTGTGTGTATGTATATATATATATATATATATATATATATATATATATATATATATATATATATATATATATATATATATATATATATATGTATGTGTATGTATATAAATGCATGAGAGCTGGCCAGATGGCTCAGTGGGTAAAGGCACTGTTGTTGCCAAGTTTGACAATCTAAGTTCAACATGGTGGAAGAGAGAACCAATTCCCAGACTTGCCCTCTGATACACACACACACACACACACACACACACACACACACACACACACACCATTTTAAATGTTAAACAGGAAAGGCTTTGCTGTAAGACCAGCACCATCTCAGTCTTTGCGCTCTGTGCCTGATTCACAGGGCCACCTCTGAGTTTTTGAGAGTTCCCACGCTACTGAGGTTCCCTCTGGATGCTGACATGAAATGCTCACACCATTTCTCTTCCATCTCTAACCTTTTGGCGTGCTGCTGAGAAAAATGAGGCTTTCCGTCATCATCCTCGCCCCTCCCTACATGCTCTGCACCTTCCCACCTGCACTGTGTGATTGCCTTAAAGGCGTGCGCCACCACTGCCCGGCTAACATGCATGTGTGCTGTATGTGGGATCAAACCCAGGCCCTTACACGTTAGACAAGCGTGTACTGAGCCACACCCTGAGCCCTGACAGCCTAGCACGGCATATTGTGACCCTCTTTGCTCCTGAGAGGGACAGCAGAGTCTCATTCTCCCGACCCCTAGTCATGCTGTCTGTCTATTTCACATTCATGTTCCTGAGCTCGAGGCTAAGGACAATTCATACTCTGTCTAGTAACTCTGAGTCTCCAAGTGCTGAGGACTCTGGCTTGAGACAGAGGATTAAATCCTATCCCTGCAGGGCCAGGGAAGGAGAGGGCTACCCTTGCCTTTCCTTCTCTTTTGGCTAGATGCTGAGATGATGTTGATGCAGAGGAGGATGTTAAACGGACCAGCCTTTCTTCACTTTATTATTTGTGTATGTGTGTGCGTGCACACTACCATAGCATTCACGAGGGCCTCAGAAGACAGCTTATGGGAGTTCACTCTCTCCTCCTACCATGTGGGTCCCGGGTACTGAACTCAGGTAGTCAGGCTTGGTGGAAGTTACCATTACTCACCAAGCCACCTGCCTGTCCTTTCTTATATTCTATTATGTAAAGACACCCCATGACTTTAAATTGTAATTTGCTTCCTATTTTGACCCTTTCTCTCTCTCTTAAAATGGGGTCCCACTTAAGTAAACTCAGATTGTCCTCCAACTTATAATTCTTCTGCCTCCCTCCCCGTGTGCTGGGTTTACAGGCATGTACCATCACACCTAGCTAGATTATGTATTTCTTACACAGCTTCATTTGCTTATTTTCTGGAGTTTCTAATTGATGTTTTGCCAGCTGTATAATATTCCACTGGATGGAGTTTCATAATGATTTTTGTCCAGTCGCTGTCTTTGGACTCTTAGGTTTCTGCTTTCTCAGTGCCATGAACGGAGCTGTAATTAATGTTCTTCTCCATGTATCTCAGTGCTTCCCTTTGTACATTTGCGTGTCCGACATGCTACTCTTCTTTATAACTGGCCTGTTGTCCCAGGGTCTTGCCACTGACTGCCCTGCAGACCTGCCTTTTACTAAATTTATCTTTCTTGAGATGAATGGAAAAGGCGATTCTCAGGCAATGCCCGACTTCCTCCCCCCAGGCTCTGAAGAAAGGCTGATCCGAAAATTTGAAGCGGAAAACATCTCCAACTACACGGCCCTTCTGCTAAGCCAAGACGGCAAGACGCTGTACGTGGGGGCCCAAGAGGCACTCTTTGAACTTAACAGCAACATCAGCTTCCTGCCAGGCGGGGAGTACCAACAGGTGAGAGGGTCCGAGGGTGGCCGGGTGGGTGGTGAGGGTGACCAGGTGGGTGGAGAGAGTGGCCAGGTGGGTGGAGAGGGTGGTCGGGTGGGTGGAGAGGGTGGCCAGGTGGGTGGAGAGGGTGGCCAGGTGGGTGGAGAGAGTGGCCAGGTGGGTGGAGAGGGTGGTCAGGTGGGTGGAGAGGGTGGCCAGGTGGGTGGAGAGAGTGGCCGGGTGGGTGGAGAGGGTGGTCGGGTGGGTGGAGAGGGTGGCCAGGTGGGTGGAGAGGGTGGTCGGGTGGGTGGAGAGGGTGGTCAGGTGGGTGGAGAGAGTGGTCAGGTGGGTGGTGAGGGTGGTCAGGTGGGTGGTGAGGGTGGTCAGGTGGGTGGAGAGGGTGGTCAGGTGGGTGGAGAGGGTGGTCAGGTAGGTGGAGAGGGGTGGTCTGGAAGAACGTCCTGCTGGTCAGAGGATGCTTTGGACAGGAGACGAGCATGGCTCTGCACTCCTCCATCCTCTCACACCTATTTCCCTTCTCCCTTAGCTGCTTTGGCGTGCAGATGCTGACAGGAAGCAGCAGTGCAGCTTTAAGGGCAAGGACCTTAAGGTGAGACTGAAGTGGGGGGGATCTGGGCAGAACACTGAGAACAAGCAGATTCATCTAGCCTTCCTTACTGTTCCCATCTATAAAATGGGGATCCTGTGTCCCTGGATAAACCAGTGGGTCCAGGGTCCCTGACACATAAACAATGCCAAATTAGCCTTAGCACCAGCAGGAGCTGAGTGAGATGGTGACTGTGTCTGTAACGTGTCTCTAGTGGAGAGACAAGTCTGGCACATTCTAGTTTGATTTTTGGGAAAGCCATTAGATGGGGTCCAGCCCAGTCAGGATTCTCTTGCAGGGATTCTCGCCATTCCCAGAGGCTCTAGGTCCCAAATGGAGCGAGTGGCATCCAAGGCAGCCTTCAGGTCAAGTCCTGGCTGCCCCTACCCAGTCATGCTTCATTCTGCAAACAGTTAGCAAGTACTTGTTGGCAGTGTGGGGATAAAACGAAGGGCCTCCCACGCCAGACGGGTGTGATGGCCGTGAGCCGCGCTCAGCCCCTCTTCAGAACTTGTTCTGTAGTGTTAGCTACTAGAGACATTATGAAAAAGTAAAACCATGCCTGTAATCCCAGAATTTGGGCAGAAGGATTCGAAGTTCAAGGTCATCCCTGATGACATTGCAGAGTGGCAGACTGAACTTCATGACACCATTTCAAAAGCTAAAAATGAAAAAAAAAATCAATGAAAAATCAGTTTATAAGGTGGTCATGAATAAAGAAAAAATAGGGCTGGAGAGATGCCTCAGCAGTTAAGAGCATGGGCTGCTCTTGCAGAGGACCAGCCTATTTCCCAGCATCCACAATGACAGCTCACAACCTTCTGTAATTCCAGCTCCAGGGGACCCAGTACCCTCTTCTGGCCTCCACAGCACCAGGCACAAAAGTGGTCCACATATAGATGCAAACAAAACACGTGTACACATAAAGTGAAAATAAATAAATCTTAAAAAAGAAAGAAGGGGTTGGAGATTTAGCTCCGTGGTAGAGCATTTGCTTAGCAAGCGCAAGGCCCTAGGTTCAGTCCTCAGCTCTGGAAAAAAAAAAAAAGAAAGAAAGAAAGGAAAAAGGGTGCCCAGATTTACATGATGTAAAGACATTTGAGCCTTTGAGATTTAGAGGAAGGTAAGGAACTTGACTCTGTAATACCCAGGGAGTGAGCAGGACTTCCGGTTTCCGTCTGAGCGAATCACTTTAGACACCAATGGAAGGCTAAGCAGAGAAGTGGCCTGGCCTTGCCTGTGTTTTTTGCTTCATTTTACAGAACTGGAATCAAGCCCAGGGCCTCATACATGTTAGGCAAGTGCTCTACCACTGAGCTACATCCCTGACCTGAGGCAGGTTCTCCCGCTGTAGCCTCGTAACCCAGGCTGGTCTTGAACTTGTGATCTTCCCGTCTCAGCCTCCTGAGTGGCTGGAATTACTGACTTGTGCCACCAGGCCTGTCTTGCCTGTGTTTTAAATGGATTGCTTTGAGCTGGGCATGCTTGTGCCTGCTTGTGATTCTAGTGATTGTAAGACAGAATTAGTAATTCCAGGTTGAGACTACATGGTGAGACTCTGCCGTAAACAGAAATAACTAGGTCCTATTGTGTACAAGATAGAGTGTTCTTTCTGGGACTGGACACAAGGGAGGCCACTGAGGGTGAAGTGATGACAGTGCCCCATCCAGGGTACGACCCATAAAGGGGTGAGAAATGGTCAGATTCTGGGTTTTTGTTTCTTGAATGTTTAGCATCCAGGAAGATGTGGGCCTTGAGAGACACTGAGGCCAGGGCTTCCCACTGGAAAGATGGAAAGAATTCAGTGGGTCTTTGGGGAATCGGCTGCACCACTTTGGAAAGTCCTGTTAGCCACCTTGTGGAGGTGACATTGTGCCAGGAGTGGAGGGCTGAGCTGATCTGCTGCCTTCTGTTTCCTCACTGGGTTGGAGAAGACTCTCAGGAGGGTGGAGATACTCCAAAAGGTGGAATCCCCCCTCCAGGGCGCCCTTCACCAGAGTGAGGGAGCATTTGCCAGTCTAGAAACTAGCTGAGCCCCAGGATCCTGCATAGGCTGCCGGCCAGCCACAACTCCTGGCTTCTCTATTCTCTATTGTTCCCTTTCTGTTCCCTCTCTG
This sequence comes from Peromyscus eremicus, assembly GCF_949786415.1. Taxonomy (NCBI): domain Eukaryota; kingdom Metazoa; phylum Chordata; class Mammalia; order Rodentia; family Cricetidae; genus Peromyscus; species Peromyscus eremicus. The sequence continues at coordinate 118,160,706 of NC_081416.1, read as the reverse complement.
GTCCCCAGCAAAGGCCCTGCCCCCAGGCCTGGCCCTGGGGTCTGGGGAGGAGGCCTCTGCAGTGCCCCCTGGCGGCATATGTGGACCTGACATTCTCTCCTTCCCCACAGCGAGACTGTCAAAACTACATCAAGATCCTTCTGCCGCTCAACAGCAGCCACCTGCTCACCTGTGGCACAGCAGCCTTCAGCCCCCTGTGTGCCTACATTGTGAGTTCCCTCCTCTACCCTGGGGCTTGGCTGCAGCTGCCGGGGCCACAGCCCTTCTTCCTGCCAGGGGAGCTCTTCTCTAGCCCTGACTCCTGTGAAAGGAGGATCCTCAGGGCAGGCTTCTAGGTAGCGGCGGGCTCTTGAGACCCCTGAGCCCATCATCCTGGCCTCTGCCCAGCCCCCTACTGGGTCTCCCTGCCGGGGCAGAGGGGGGTGCACGGGGCGGAGAGGGGTGCACGCAGCCATCTTGTCCAGAGATCCTGTCTGACTCCCAACTGGCCGCCCCGCCCCGCCCTCCACATTCTTTTCCTCGCTGTACTTGATCCTCTCGAGTCATCTTGTGCCCCTCAGCATATGCCCGCCCTGTGTTCCTCCTCACCCTAACACACTCTAGCAGAGGGTGGCATTGAGGCTGTGTTTTGGAACACAGCCTTGGAGCCAGAAATTCCTGGGTTTGCATCACATTGCTCTCTCTCCCTGGCTCCAGGCCTACGTTCCAAGCCTCGTCCCGTCCCCGCTCACTGGGGACCAGTGCCCACTGCACACATGCCTTCACGTAGATTCGGGGGAAGGAGGGCACACACTTAGGCACCTGCACACTTCCCGCTGTGCCTTGTTCCTGAGCCACTTTTCTCCTCCCCCACAGAACATAGCGAGCTTCACTTTAGCGCAAGATGAGGCCGGCAATGTCCTCCTGGAGGATGGCAAGGGCCGTTGTCCCTTTGACCCCAACTTCAAGTCCACTGCCCTGGTGGTTGGTAAGTATTGGCAGAGGCTGAGTGCTTTTGGGCTTCGTGGAATCAGAAGATGCACAGGGCGGGGGGACTGAATCTGGGATGTGGTCTGTGCTCTGGGCAATGTGTGTCCCAGGGCTGAGCTGGTATCTCCATGCTGTGCTGGTTCCCAGGGGGCACTGAGTGACCCTGGGCTGCCCTCCCGTTGAACTCTTCCAAGTTCCTGCTTCCGCCTAAGCAGGATGGATGGGGCTGTGGTCACTGTGGGCCCTGAGCAGGGCACAGGGCCTGGGCCAAGGGAGCCATTCCCATGGGAACATTCTCTTGGCAGATGGTGAGCTGTACACTGGAACAGTCAGTAGCTTCCAGGGAAACGACCCAGCCATTTCCCGGAGCCAGAGTTCCCGCCCCACCAAGACTGAGAGCTCCCTCAACTGGCTACAAGGTGGAGTTCTGCCTCAGCCCCCTGAGCAGTCAGCCCTTGGGAGGGGACAGTGTCCCAGAGGTTCCTGGACTGACTGTGTACCCTCCACTGGCCTCTGCAGATCCTGCCTTTGTGGCCTCAGCCTACATTCCTGAAAGTCTGGGCAGCCCAGAAGGTGATGACGATAAGATCTACTTCTTCTTCAGTGAGACGGGCCAGGAGTTTGAGTTCTTTGAGAACACCATTGTGTCCCGAGTTGCCCGAGTCTGCAAGGTCAGTGGGAGGAGTGAGGAGGGGAGAGTCATCCACCCAAAGGGCAATCCACATCTGTGACCTTCCAGAATCATCCTCTGGGGAGCAACAGCTCAACCAGCTACCTGTCTCTCTTCTTCTTCCTCCTCCTCTTTTTGTTTTTTTGAGGCGAGGGCTCACTATATAGTTCTGACTATCCTGGAACTCACAATGTAGACCAGGCTGGCCTTGAACTCAGAGATCCACTTGCCTCTGACCAAGTGCTGGGACTAAAGGCGTGCGCCACCACTGCCCTGCTTTAAAAACTTTAATAGTAATAGCTCCTCTCTTAGATAGGGTCTCATGTATCCCAGGCTGGTCTCAAACTTACTGTGTAACTCAGGATACTTGTGTTAGCCCACCTGGTTTCCATGGTGCTGGGGCATGAGCTCAGGGTTATAAATACTAGGCAGACACTCTACCAACTGTGCTACATCCCTTTGGAAAGGAAGTCTGGCTTTCTCTTGAAAACTGAAAATCCAGGTTCCTGGTTCAAACCCCACTCCTCATCTGTGGAATGGCAGTAGTAACACCACCGCCGCTGCCGCCAGAGCTGTCGCATGGGTTGAATTCTGCCATGTAAAGCCCTCAGGGTCCCTAAATGTGATAACCTACCACCCCACAAGAAGGACCACTGTCAACATTAAAGTCTTCTTTACCGAGCTGTGTAGTAACTTAGTTACAAACTTGAGTTGTGCTAGTTCAAGGTGCTTTGGGCTCCTTGTTTGCTCAGGAATCAGTCCCGGACCCCTTTCCGTATTGTTTATTTATACATTTATGTGTTTATTGAGTTGAAGTCCTACTGCACTCCCTGGCCGGCTATGAACTCCAAGACTCGAGTAATCCTCCTGAGTGACCTGAAGCTTCAGGTTACTGGCATGGCCAATGATGCTGGCATGCTGGGTGGCCTTGTGCCCCTGAACTCTCTCCTGAGCCTTCCCTGTGTAGACCATTTCCCCTTGGTCCTTGTTTGCTCGTCCTCCACAGTAGGGAATGCGCTTTCATGATGGGAAACACACTCCGTAAATTTTCTCAGTGTTAGTTGCATGTCTGTCCTGGCTTTTTTCTCCTGCTTCCTTCATCCCTGTGTGTGTCTCAGCTGCTGCTGAGGAGGGCTGGCCACACGGTGCTTCCACCTGTGTGTGGGCCTTGGCTTGTGACTCAGGCAGCGTCTCTTCTCCTCCAGGGCGATGAGGGTGGAGAGCGGGTGTTACAGCAGCGCTGGACCTCCTTCCTCAAGGCTCAGCTCCTGTGCTCCCGGCCCGATGATGGCTTTCCCTTTAACGTGCTACAAGATGTCTTCACCCTGAGCCCCAACCCCCAGGATTGGCGCAAGACCCTGTTCTATGGGGTCTTCACCTCCCAGTGGTGAGTGAAGTGCTAGGATTTAGCTGGGGACAGGAGGGTATGGCTAGGCCCCGCTGACCCAGTCTTCAGCCCTGACTCCTCCCAACTCAGAATGGACTTGGCTGTTCCTTTGGCAGGCACAGAGGGACCACAGAGGGCTCCGCCATCTGTGTCTTCACCATGAATGATGTGCAGAGGGCCTTTGATGGCCTGTACAAGAAAGTGAACAGAGAGACACAGCAGTGGTACACTGAGACGCACCCGGTGCCCGCACCCCGGCCTGGAGCGGTGGGTATCAGTGTTTGACCGTGAACTCCTGATCTCGGCCTCCACCTCCCAAGTACTAGGATCACAGGGGGATGCCACCATCCCCAGCTTTGCACTGTACTCCGCAGTACTGTTACTGTCCCTTTGCTCTGTCCACCCCAGACTCCTTATTTAGTCACCACATGACTGGATGACCGGATCCTAGGCAATGGTCCTTTCTTAATTGCTTGTCACGTAGCGGGCCACAAGGGAAACTTGACACCAGGCTGAGTGCCCGCAGTTTGGTTGGGAGGTGATGCTGAGAAGCAGGGTGACGGAATGGACAGGGGCAGGCGGAAGGCTGTGTGTGTCACTTAGCTTTGACTCCGGGCTGCCGAGTCTGGACCTTCCCGGATACCACGCGAAGGTGTGGAGCCCGTCTCGGACCCTCTCACTGACCGGGCTGAAGCTGTTGTAGTGTATGCACTACATTAGTCGCGGGTCACTGGGCGTGTTATCTCACGGGCAGAGAAACTTGGGCCGGGAGAAACAGGACCCGGGTGGGTGTGGGAATCCCCCGTGGCTGGCTGTACTGAGATATTGATCAGCCCCAGCTTCTTGAGGACCCCAGGGTAAGAGGATAGAGGCAAGAGGAGGCCTATGTACAAATTGGGTAAGGAGCAGTGGGCAAGGGGCCAGCAGGCCACCAAGCCCTTGGTTTCCTCACATGCCAGGTTTGCGTTTGGACCAGCACTGTGCAGAAAGGCAGATGTGCCGTGGTTTCCGGAGCTCGGCGGGTAGAACAGGCCTCTGCTGTCCCTGGTGGAGGCATACCTCCTCTCTGATTCCTGTTGCCCATGCTTCTGTTTTCTGCAGTGCATCACCAACAGTGCCCGGGAACGGAAGATCAACTCATCCCTACAGCTTCCAGACCGAGTGCTAAACTTCCTCAAGGACCACTTCCTGATGGATGGGCAGGTCCGCAGCCGCCTGCTGCTGCTGCAGCCACAAGCCCGCTACCAGCGTGTGGCTGTGCACCGAGTGCCTGGCTTGCACAGCACTTACGATGTCCTCTTTCTGGGCACTGGTGAGTGCTTGCAGCCCAGCAGGATTGAGTTAAGGAGGGGAATTCATGCATGGTTAGTGGATCCTGGGTAATAGGCCCCACCAGGGCCTGAGTGGTGTCTGTGTTCCCAGGTGATGGCCGCCTGCACAAGGCAGTGACCCTGGGCTCCAGAGTGCACATCATTGAGGAGCTGCAGATCTTCCCTCAAGGACAGCCTGTGCAGAACCTGCTCTTGGACCGCCGTGGGGTGAGTGGGCCGTAGAATGAGCTTGGCAACAAGCCAGCTCTTCCTTCCCTGCCCAAGCAAGATGGGAAGTTTAAGGAGCCCTGACTAATGGCTATCAAAAGGATGTGGGGCAGAACTTGTCAGAGGCTCCCTGGGATGGCTGTGGTGAGCATATGAGGCTAGTGGGGCTGAGTGATGGGGTGCCCGTGCCTCCCTCTCACTCACCGTGTTTGGCTGTGTAGGGACTGTTGTATGCCTCCTCCCATTCTGGCGTAGTACAAGTGCCGGTAGCCAACTGCAGCCTGTACCCAACCTGTGGAGACTGCCTCCTCGCTCGAGACCCCTACTGTGCCTGGAGTGGCTCTAGCTGCAGGCTTGTCAGCCTCCACCAGCCTGATCTGGCCTCCAGGTGAGAACTCCCGAAGTCCCTGAATGCCTGCCACCTCTGAGCACTCCTGTCTACCCTCATCTCCACGTGGTTCTCCGTTCCCTACTTCCCTCAAAACCAGTATAGGCTGGATAGTGAGTGTTTGCTGGAAAGGGCAACAGGATTTGGTAGAAGATGAAACATCTAGTGAAAGCCTTCCAGGAGAAAGTGGATTGCCATGTGAACATATCTTAGTGAAGACTATAGCAGTTTACTAAACCATTAAAAAGTAGTCAGAGTAACATGTGGATTAGAGGCGTCTATTTAGAAAATAGAGATTTGGCATAGTGGCACAGTAGGCCTTTAATCCCAGCATCCAGGAGGCAGAGGCAGAAAGATCTCTGTGAGTTCAAGGCCATCTTGGTCTATATAGATGCAGGCCAGCCAGGGCTACATAATGAGGTCCTGTCTCAATTAAAAAAAAAAAAAAAAATAGGGATGAGTCAGTTGTGGTAGGGGCATGGCTGTAATCCCAGTACCTGGTTTTGCTGTTGCTATTATTGTTTGTTTTTTGTTTTAGTGAGACAGGGTCTCATGTAGCCTAGGCTGGCCTGGATGGAACTCAGTATATGGTTGTGGAGGCTCTAAAGAAAACAGGGTGGCCAGAACATGGTGGCGCTTGTCTGTAGTCCTAGCACTCAGAAGGCAGAGGCAGGAGGTTCAGAAATTCAAGGGCATTCTCTGCAACATAGTGAGTTTCCAAGGCTAGCCTGGGTCATGTGAGACCTGGGCTCACAAAAAAGGGTGGTGCTGGAGAGATGGCTCAGAGGTTAAGAGCACTTACTCCTCTTGTAGAGGACCCAGGGTCCATCCCCAGCACCCCTATCAGGCAGTTCACAACCAACTGCCTGTAACTTCAGTTCCAGGGGATCCAACCCTCTGACCTCCTGCACACACCTGTACATATAAACTCACTTAGGCACAGATAGATACACATACATAAAAGTAATAATTCAATCTTTTTTTCTTTTTTTAAGAAGAGAATAGGGATGTACAGAAAGTAAAGCACCACAGTGCCACCACTGGCTTGCATTTTAACATGCCGCCCTTGTATTTTTCTACAGATGTGTAAAGCAAACAGTCTAATTGTTTTAGACACGACTGCCTCATTTGTAGCGTTCCTCTGTTTACAGGAGAAGGGACATAAATGAACACATGCCTAGAGCATGGACATGTTACCTTCCTGTAAGTTGTGTCCCTGTTTCACACAAGGCCGTACACTTGGTGTCTGTAAGGTGTTTCAGGAACTTCGGTATTTGGGGATGGTGGTGCATGGTCTGCAACTGTCCCATTACTAGGCAGGTAGAGGCAGGAAAATCTGCAGTTCATAGCTATCCTTGGCTGCATAACAAGTTTGAGGCTAGCCTAGGCTACATAAGACCCTGTTTTGGCCAGGTGCTATGGCTCACGCCTTTAATCCCAGGACCCAGGAGGCAGAGGCAGTGTACCACACTGCCTGGCTGAGTTTTCTAATTTTTTCAAGTGCCTTTACTGGCTTTTTTTTTTTCTCTGTATTTTAACTTTATATACATTGGTATGAAGGTGTCAGAATCCCTGGAACTGGAGTTACAGACAGTTGTGAACTGCCATGTGGGTGCTGGGAATTGAACCAGGGTCTTCTGGAAGAAAGCCAGTGCTGTTAACCACTGAGTCATCTCTCCAGCCCCCTCTAATTTTTTAGTGCATGGAAAGTCATCTTTTTTTTTTTCAGGTGTACAACCTATAATCTCAACACTATAGAAGCTAAAGTAGAAGCTTGGGAGTTGGAGGCTAGCCTGGGCTACATTGAATATCCTAGCAATATAAAATATTACAATAGTTTAAAAAAAAAAGAATGAAAAAAAGGTTTCGGTTTTTTTTTTTTTTTTTTTTTTTTTTTTTTTTTTTTTTTAGACAAGGTCTTGCTCTGTGGCTGGGGCTGGTCTGTAACTCATGACAATCCTCCCGCCTCAGCCTCTTGGGTTTTTAATGGGGGGGGGTGTATTTGATACAGGGTCTCATGTAGCCTAGAGTGGCTTCCAGTTCACTCTGTAGTCAAAGATGACCTTGGATTTCTGTCTACCTCCCATGTGCCAGGCACATTATGCTTTTATGGTGAAAGGAGATTGTGACTTTTATTTGTAATAATGTGTCGACGGGGCTGAGAAGATAGCCCAGTCAATAAAGTACTTGCCTCAAATGTGTGAGAATCTGAGTTTGATTTCCAGAGCACACATAAAAATGCCAGGCATAGCGGTGGCACGAGATAGACAGACAGATCCCTGGGGCTCACTGGGCACCCAGTCCATCCTAGTTGGTAAACTCCAGGCCAATGAGACACTCTGCCTTAAAGGAGGTGGACAGTGTTCCTAAGGACGATACCAAGGTTGTCCTCAAACCTCCACACAATGTGCACACATATAACTGTAACTGGAGATGCCCACTCAAGCCCTGTGGTGGTGGAGACTCTGCTCAGGAAAGTGTTAACTGCTGCTTTGGACCTGACGGTCCTTTCACACCAGGTCCCCTGCCCAGGTCCAAGATGGGGGAGGGAACACTGGCCTATGGGGTTCTACCCAAGATTTTCTTGTACCCAGGCCATGGATCCAGGACATTGAGGGAGCCAATGCGAAAGATCTCTGCAACACTTCCTCGGCCAGGCCCCGGACTTTAGTGCCAGCAGGTAAGATGCCTTAGAAAAGGTGGGCCGTATTTGCTTGGAAAAGGAGTCCAGGTATTTATAGGTATAGATTTTTCTTCTAGTCTTATAAAAAGGGGTCCAGAGAGTGAGTCTCACTCAGTCCCAAGAATCGCCCAAGTTAACATCTGTCTTAGTTAGGGTTTTATTGCTGTGATGAGACACTGTGATCCCGGCAACTCTTAAAAAGGAAAACATTTAATTGGGCTGGCTCAGAGATGTAGTCCATTCTTGTCATGGCACACAGGCAGACATGGTGCTGGAGAGGTAGCTGAGAGTTCTACATCTGGATCAGTGGGCCTGGCTTGGGCTTCTGAAACCTCAAAGCCCACCCCCAATGACAGACTTCCTCCAACAAGGCCCCATGTCCCAATAGTGCCATTGCCTGTGAGCCTATGGGGGCCGTTTTCATTCCAACCACCACACCATCATAGCACCAGAGCATAGCCAGGAGGGTGGGACTAAGCCTGGGGCTACTCTAGCCATTGGCTCCTTCTACCCCTGCATATTCTGCCCACAGGCAAGCCATGTAAACAAGTCCAGATCCAACCGAACACGGTGAACACCCTGGCCTGCCCACTCCTCTCGAACCTGGCCACTCGGCTCTGGTTGTACAATGGGGCCCCTGTCAATGCCTCTGCCTCTTGCCGTGTGTTGCCCACCGGTGACCTGCTGTTGGTGGGCAGCCAGCAGGGGTTCGGGATCTTCCAGTGTTGGTCAATAGAAGAAGGATTCCGGCAGCTGGTGGCCAGCTACTGCCCAGAGGTGATGGAGGATGGGGTGATGGGCCAAAAGGACCAGCATGATGGTATTCCAGTCATCATCAACACATCCCGAGTGAGTGCACCCGCTGGCGGCAGGGCCAGCTGGGGTGCAGACAAGTCCTACTGGAACGAATTCCTGGTGATGTGTACTCTGTTCGGCCTTGCCGTGGTGCTTCTGGTTTTGTTCTTTCTCTACCGACATCGGGATGGCATGAAACTTTTCCTAAAGCAGGGCGAATGTGCCACCGTGCACCCCAAGACTCGTCCTGTGGTGCTCCCACCTGAGACCCGACCACTCAATGGTGTCGGCCCTCCTAGCACCCCACTTGACCACCGAGGCTACCAGGCCCTGTCGGATAGCTCCCCAGGGCCCCGAGTCTTTACTGAGTCAGAGAAGAGGCCACTGAGTATCCAGGACAGCTTTGTGGAGGTGTCTCCCGTGTGTCCCCGGCCCCGGGTTCGACTGGGCTCTGAGATCCGAGACTCTGTGGTATGAGAGCTGACTTGAGATGTGGCCACCAGGCCTCAGGCTGTGACTGTTCAGCGGAGGTCAGCTAGACCTGTGCTTCTCACAACCCAACCACGATAGCCTGCCGGGGAGGCAGCTGGTGTCACATCCCTGACAGCCAGCCAGCTGGTTCCAGTGCCTGGCCGAAGACGGCTCTGCCTCCAGGGGCCAGAGGGCCCTTGTCGGGTGGCAAAATTCTGCTACTTAAACTGAGCCCTTTGTTTAAAAAATGTGAAGCCAGAGCGAGAGGGGAGAGACGAGAGACAAGGATACGACACGCCACTCCAGTTCAGCCTGGGCTCCTGGGGACTTATCCAGAGTGGCTTTGTGAGACAGAGTTGGAAATCCCTCCCCCACTGGTCTAGTCTACCTTCCGCCTTACTCTGCTGCCTTGAGCTACCCTTTCTCAATGCAGAGCAGGGGCCCTGCTCCAGCTCCAGCCAACTGAGGACATATCTGTGGCCGCTGACACCCCACCACCTCAGGGACCAGAGGGCTAGGCTGGCTCTGCAGCCTTCCTCACCAGACCTGGGCCCAGTGCCAGGTCCTGGACTTACCAGGCCTGTATCAGGCTGTGGCCTCGAGAGAGCAAGGGACAAGACTGTTGCCTGCTGCCCCTTTCCCAGTCAGAGAACCCCCCCCCCCCCCACCTCCCCAGCCCTATCTTCCAGTTCTGACACGGGGACTTCTGAACCCTACCTTCTCCAGCTCCTTGTTCACCCCGCCCTTGCCCTACACTCTAAGGGATACTGACACTGCCCATCACAAGGACCCTGAATTTACATGGGTTTTATATTTTTTTTAATAAGATGCACTTTACTTTCTTTTTTAAATAAAATCGGACAAATGATAGTTAATTGTGGCCCCAATTCTTGAAGGACTTTGCTTTGTGTGTATGTGTGATGTGAATGCCTGTGTGTGTACATGTGGCGACCAGAGGCTAGCCTTAAGTGTCATCCTTAGGAACTGCACACCCCTCTTTAGATGGGGTCTCATTAGCTTGGAGTTCACCGTTAGGCTAGGCCGCTGGCCAGTGAACCCCAGGGATCCTCCTGTCTCTGCCTCCCCAGGGCTGAGGCTTAAGGACTGAGGTCCTCATGCTCTGAGGCAGACACTTGAACAAGTGAGCTATCTCCCCAGCCTGGCTCTGCTTTTAAGTTTTATCTTTTCGGGGCTGCCAAGCCTTTTTCTACAGGCTGACTGATGTCACCTGGTGGAGTGTGGTTCTTAGCAGGGTGAATCCCTGTCCTCCGCACCCAGTTCAGGGCACAGGAAGGACTTTTTTTTACTCTTCAGTGTTTAAAGCTTTCAGACGATGATGTGGTAAAATTGACTTTTCTTTGGCATGCCATTCTGTAAGTTCTCACACGTGTGGAAATGTACTTGAGTGTCTCCAAAGTGGTGGTGATCAGCGGCTCGTACAAGTCTGCTAGTGTCTCACAGGGAAGTCCAACATTTCTAAACCTTTATTACTGATTAGTAAAAACCGTGATGAGAACAGCAGTGAGGAGGGGGAGGGAGGGGGAGGGAGGGGGAGGGCCCTCCCCTGCCGGTGGGCCAGACTCTGCAGTGCCCTCTCCAGGCTGGGCCGCCACCGGGCCTGACACCACAGGCCTACCCTTGGCCACATCTCAGCAGTGGAAAGGTCTTGGACAGGATGTTGGTGCTCAGAAGCCATCACAGGACAATCTTAAAGGAGCTGCATGGGGAAGGAGTGAGTTGGCTTTAGTGCTGGGGATCAAACCCAGGGCCTGACACAGGGTTAAACATGTATGTATACTCTGCCACTGAGCTACACTCTAGCTCACAGTGGGTTTTCTGAGAGAAGGTGGTGCAGACCTTACCAATCACACCCACTTCTCTCCTGTGACTTTTCCCCTTTTGGTCCTCCTGAACCAAGTTCTAGCTGACCTTGTGCAGACCAAGTGGGCCTTGGATTACAGCCGTTCTGTCTTCTGTGTGCTGGGGTCACAGACCCGCACCACCACAGTTTTAAGGTTCTCGTATGAGGGGCTGGAGATGTAGCGCAGTAGACTGCTTGCCTAACATGTTTGAAACTCTGGGTTCAATCCTTGGCACCACATGAATGAGGCATTCCAGCACTCAGGAGGCAGAGGAAGGGAGACCACAAGCTCAACAACATTTAGGCTAGGCGTGGTGGGGTGCAACTTCAACACTAGCACTAGGGAGGCAGCGGCAGCTGGAGTTTAAGGTCAGTCTCAGCTACACCAGACCCTGTAGCTCAAAACAACAAAAACAGAGTGGGCTCGGTCCCTAGTGTGTCCCCTCTGGAAGAACATCCTAAAACACCCCTGTAATAATAACCCAGAGTAGATGGGTACTCAGAATGCAGGGGCGCTCCGGTCACACCTGGCAAAGTCTGGTGAACGAGAAATGACGTGCTGGAACTCGGAGAGATTGATGGTTCCATCCCTGTCAATGTCCGACTCTTCCAGGATCTGGAGGGGGCGGGCGTTAGGCTTCAGCCCCAACCCTCCCCCGCAGCACCCTCGGGCCCAGCCAGGAGAGTCAGCTCACATTGTCGATAAGCTGCTTCATCTCAGAAGCACTGAGCCGTGTGTCCTCGCCCTCTCCTGTGAGGCAGTTCACAAGCCGACTCAGGTCTTCTCTGTCCAGGGTTCCATCATCATCAAAGTCTAGGCAGCAGACACAGGGAGCAATACAGACATGCGCAAGAGGTGTTCCACAAGCACACCCTCACCCCCATTTCCTGGGTAGGAAGGAGCGGGCTCCAGCAGTTCTTTGGGTGCTTACCAAAGATGCGGAAGGCATAGTGTGACTTGATGTCTGGGGTTGCTGTGTCACTGAAGACACTCAGGAGGTCCAGGAAGTCCTCGAAGCTTAGGCTGTCTCTGGTAGGGGACGTGGAGAACACCATGCAGATTCGCTCCTTGAAGGGGTTGGCCTAGGTAAGAAAGCCTTCTGTGAATGTCACAGGGTACTGTCTGGGTTACATCCTCAGCCAACTCAATCGGAAACTTGAGGGAGGGTCTCATAAACTGAGGCTGGCCTCAGTCTCTTGCTTCTCCTGTCTCTACCTCCCAACTGATGGATTACAGGCATGTGCTGCCATAACTGATTCCCTTCTTGAGGCAGCTGATTACAGTAGTGCACTAAACGGAATTCAGGCTCCAAGGGGAGAAACTGAGGCCAGGACATGGAGGGCTCAGGAGGGACCACTAAGCCAGCCAGGGAAGGGGCAGAGATGCTCCCTGGGAGTCTAACTCAGGCTCATCACAGCTGGAGTCACAGCAGGAAAAGGAAGGTATCCTAAGCAAAGCAACAAGATGAGCCGATGATTATTGTAAGTGTGTGTGTGCACACGTGAGCACATGCCACCACACACGGAAGTCCAAGGATAACTTTCCATAGTCAACTCTCCTCTACCATAGGTTCCAGAGGTCAAACTTAGGTCCTCAGGCTTACCAGGCAAGTGTTTTTATCCTCTAAGCTACTTGGCTGGACCAAGCTGGTCATTTTTAAATATATTTAATCGAACAATTACTTTGTTACAGAGACAGGCTCTCTGAACAGGAATTTCATAACAGACAGGCATTATGGTCTTTTAATTCCAGCACCAAGGAGGCAAAGTCTACGAAGTTCGAGGATAGCCTGGTTTACATAGAGAATTCCAGCCAGGCTAACTGGGACTCCACAGTAAGATTCTGTCTCAAAATAATAATAATAATAATAATAATAATAATAATAATAATAATAATAGCTATTATTCTTATTCACAGTAAGCTGGACATGGGGATGCATGCCTATAATCCCAGTGCTCCGAAGGCAGGGAAAGGAGGGGGTTGAAACAAGTTCAATGCCAGTCAAGGTTGTGTAGTAAAACCCGGATCAGAAAAAAGAAGTGGTGGGGTGCTTGCCATGTCAACATAAAGACTTGCATTTAATCCCCAGAGCTGCTGTTTTTAAAAAGAGGAGAGGGCTGGAGAGATGGTTTAGAGGTTAAGAGCACTGGCTGCTCTTCCACAGGTCCTGGGTTCAGTTCCCAGCACCCACATGGTGGCTCACAACATCTCTAGTGGATCTGTTGCCTTCTTCTGGTATAAAGGTGTACATGCAGATAGAACACTCATATACATAAAATAAATACATAAATCTCAAAAAGCAAAAGATGACTCGGTGATTAAGTTCCTGCTCTGTTCTTGCAGAGGACTCTAGTTCTGTTCCTAGCACCCGTGACAGGCAGGCAGCTCACAACTGCCTGTAACTCCAGCACTAGTGGATCCAACGCCTTCTGTACTCCACACGCACTGGTACATGTGTACAGACCCACACACAAACAATTACATATCATCATCAAAACAAACCCAGGGTGTGGTGGCATGTGCTTCCAACCAATCAGAATGGCAGGCAGAGTTAGGGACTGTAGCAGAGACAGGGTAGATAGAGGGGGTAGAGGATGGAGGGGACGGAGGACTGAACCTTGAGCTCTGGAAGGCTGAGAATCTGCTCAGATGACACTCGGGTGTGCAGTGACTCCTCCACGCTCCGATGCTCCGGGGGAAGCAACTCACAAAACCGCCTGTGGGCTCTGGCAGAGAGAGGGGAACTTACTGGTGCCTTGGAGCACTCAGTCTCCCTGTGTTCCCTGCATTCCCATTCTGCATTTTGAACGCCATGTAAACTGGGTGCATGACTAAGTCACATAACCAGGACTTCAGTCACTGGGCAACCTTCAGTCAAAGAGAAGGAAGTCACAGCGTAGCAGAAGCTTGGACTCCCATCTTAAGGTGGGTATTTATGGAGGGGGGAATGCATGGAATGTATGTGTCAGACACTCTCTGAAACCGTTCTGGCAGGAAAAAGATATTCTACAGATATCTGTGCCTCTCCCTTGGGCTGTCAGACTATAGAATCAGTGGTCCTCAAGATATTAGAATTCCTCAGTAATCTCACATTGTGAGAAGGATGAAGCCTGGTATCAGCCAAGGAGGAAATGTCTACCAGGAAGAGATTTCACACAGTTCCAGCACCTTGTCAGATCATCTTTCCTAAGACAATGGAGCTGAGACAATGATGGAGAGACCACATCTTGACCAGACTGTTTAGTTACACATACCTCCTGCCCTATATTTAAATATAAACCTCACCTCAGCTCGACAGGAAGACTGACTTGGAGGGAGGGGCTTGTCACTGGACTTCTTTGTTCTTTTTCCCAGTGTGGCCACATTGGATACATTTAATTTCTCTGCTTTTCAATATTGTCCCTTTAATTGGCCTACTGAGGGCAGGTAGCCCAGCCTAGCTGGTTAGGTCTACCTGTGGCCCAAGTTCCTGGACCCTAACAATTTCAAAGATTCCTGAAGAACGGAGAGGTTAGGGAAGGAGCTATAAGTGACCCTAAACAATGGGGAGAAAAGAGCAAAACTACGATGTCACTTTCAGTCCAGGGACCCCCTTCTCTCACCTACCACCTCTTTCCCAGTGGAATCTCATTGAAGAGACCAGGAACCTCCCTAGGTCAAGCGTCCTGGCCATCAAATCACTTACAGTGTGCTTTATATACGCAAGTTACCAGAACCCTCTGAACCTGTTTTCCTGTTCTGTAACCTCCTCCTGAAGATTTAAGTAATGTGGGAATCACTCAGTAGCTCCTGGGCAGAGTAAGGGCTCAGTAAACGTTAACGGTTACTGTATTAAACAAGTAAAGTTGGGAGAAGAGCGAGCTAGGCTCCTCAAGGCTTCTTGTTTTCACCAGAGGGCAAAGTCCGCATAGAGCCACAGCTGTTCCAGAAGACAGCAGGAAGCTCGGCAAAGAGGAGGCTAGCAGGGCTCAAACAGCCCAACTTTTCCTGGATACACAGAGGTATGCGTGGTGCAAAGCTAAGGCCCGCGCGCGGGCGAGACCTGCGCTTCGAGCCTCCGGTTCCAGATCCCGCTGATCTTGATTTCCGTGAAACTCGGCCCCACCCTCGGAAGAGAGGTGTCCAGTCCGTTCCCCACCAGGACAGCACCCCCAAACCCCCCCCTTGGCAATCCCGCGGTGGAGGGCGGGGGTCGGGACAGCACTCACAGGAGGATCTCCTGCTTGGTCAGGAACGTCAGGTCCTGAAAGGCAAATCCAGACAAGGGTGGGCAAGCTGCCGGCAAGTCCCCGCCGCCCCGCCGCCGGCTCCCGAACCCTACTCCCCGGCGCGGGCCCGCACGCGAGCTCCGCGAGAACTGGCGCCCCGCGCACCTGGTACTCGGCCAGCAGCTCCTTGGACAGGCGACTGCCCGAGCCTCCCATCGCCGCGGTGCGCGCACAGCTCCGCCAACTCTCCCCGGGACTCCGGCAACTTTCTCACTTCCGTCCTCGGGGCCGCGTCCCCGCCCCGTCCCCACAGCAACCGCTGCCCGGACTCCGCCCCCGGGCCCGCCCCTGCGTACAGTGCCCTGGCACCCTTGGCACGGCTCAGCGGGCCAGCTCCCGGCTCCCCGCGGGCCCAGGAGGGCTGGAGGCAGGGCCCGGGGAGGAGCCGGACGCGCCGGGGCGGGGCCCAGGCCTCATGGCCCCGCCTCCTGGTGGGCGGGGCGGGGCGCGCCGCGCGCACGTGGTGCAGACTGCGCCTGCGTCCGGAATACCACGCCCCTCGCTGTGTTTCGAGATGCGTCTGCGCGCAGAGCCTTGAGATGCATCCGCCTCGTCTAAAGCAGGTGTTGGACACCTCAGTCCTGGGAGGAGGTGAGTAACCTCCAGATTTGCTCCGGGGCTGGAGGAGATCCGGTGCTCCTCTGCCGAGAGGGACAATCCCAGACTCTTCCTGAACACGAGCTGCAGCCCCCGCCACCTTGCCGACTCTTCTAGAAGTAGCTTAGCCTTTATGTGCCTTGGGTTTTACCTCTTGAAGCTGCTTACTCGGACTCACTGGTTGTGCGGTTATTCCCCATTCGTGGAACAGTTGACAAGGTGGGCTTCCATTTTACAAACATAGATCCAGTTTCAGTGATGTTTCCGGACTCGGGCGTTTAGAGGTCGGTCCTGTCCACCCATCCCCACTGCTGTTTTATCGTCACAGCCGACATGCCTCCTTTGACCCAAAGTGCAAGCTTCCAGCTGTAGAGCCCAAGGTTGGTCTACCTATTTGCTCTTTTCTCCTCTTAACCTCTGGGACATTCAAATAATTATCAGATGCATGTACGAATGAACAAATTTACACTGCGTGAAAAAGTGAGGATTCTAAGCTGCTGGGAGGAGGAATTAATGCCAGTGGTCAGCTTGATTGGGTCTGGAGTCAAGTAGAAGGCAACACGACTGGGCACTCCTGTGAGGGATTTTCGGTCAGATTCTTTGAAGTGGGCATGTGCACAGTGCCTTCGGGTGGTAGCCCATACAAAAGGAAGTGGAAGAAGGAAACTGCTTTGGGCCTGTTTGCCTTCGCTTGCTGATAAGTTCGTCCCTCCTGTTATTGCCACTGTGGAATTCATTTGCTGACGTTAGAATCAGCCTTGTCAGCTTCCCACTCAGACTAAATAAAAACCAGCAGCTCTCCAGGAACCGTCCAGATTGGGATTGCTAGGACACCCATCCTTGTGGACTGAGCAACTAGCATTGTCTGTCTATCCAGACCATATCGAGTAAACCAAACTAATAAATCCCCGTTTAGTATATAGTCATCAGTTCTGTTCCTCTAGTGCAGTGGTTCTCAGTCTTCCTAATGCTTTGATTCTTTAATACAAGTCCTCATGTTGTAACCCTCAACTATAAAATTATTTTTGCTACTTCCTAACTGTAATTTTGCTACTGTTATGAATTGTAATGAAAATATTTGTGTTTTCCGATGGTCTTAAGGGACCCCTGCAAAAGGGGTCGAGACCCACAGGTTGAGAATCACTACTCTAGAGTAACCTAATACAGATTCACACACACACACACACACACACACACACACAAAAAAAAAAAAAAAAAACCTATGGTATATAAGAAAAAGACCAATAAAGTTAAAAAAAAAAAAAGCCCAAACAAAGCATTATGAGACAAAAGGAATTCTCCCAAAATACTATTGAGTTTGTTTTGAGTTGGCCATCTACTGCTAGGCATGGGGCCTGCCTTTGAGTATGGTTTGTATCCCCAGTGAGACTCCAGTGTATAAATTCATTCTTTTTAATGATTTATTTTTATTTTATGTGCATTGGTGTTTTGCCTGCATGAATGTCTATGTGAGGGTGTCAGATCTTGGAGTTACAGACAGTTGTGAGCTGCCATGTGGGCACTGGGATTTGAACCTGGGTCCTCTGGAAGAGCAGTCACTGCTCTCAACCGCTGAGCCATCTTTCCATTCCCCAAATTCTTTCTTGATTGCACTCACTCATTCTAATTTCTGAGCTTTATTAAACCTGAGTATATATGTCTTAGTTTAAAGTTACTAAATAAGTTGGACTGGGTTGCACAGATCTATAAGCTCAGCTACTTAGGAGGCTTGAAGCAGAAGAATCACAAGTTCAAGGCTAGCCTGGGCAACCTAGTGAAACCCTAGCTCAAGATTTAAAAAAACAAAACAAAACAAAAACCACTAATAATGAAAAAGGGGATAGTGATGTGCCTTAGGGTTTCTTTTGCTGTGATAAGACACCATGACCACAGCAACTTGGGCAGGGAAGGGTCTGTTTCATCTTACAACTCTCAGGTTAACTTCATCACTGAGTATAGTCCAGGAATCACCCTGGAATCAGGAACTTAAGTGGAAGCCATGAAGAAACACTGCTTACTGGCTTCCTCCAACTGCTTTATTATTCAACCCAGGACCACTTGCCCAGGAGTAGTATCACCCACAATGGGCTGGCCCTCCCACATCCATCATCAGTCAAGAAAATGCTGCACAGACTTTCCTCCAGGCCAGTCTGATAAAGGCAATTCCTCAGCTGAGATTTCCTTTTCCCAGATATGCCTAGGTCTGTGTCGTTGACAATGAATGAATGAATGAATGAATGAATAAATGAATAAGTAACCAGAACAGGCTGTAACTCAGTCTAACATGTTTAAGGCCCTAGCTTCGATCCCCCAGTACCACAAAAATAAATAAATAGGAAGGAAGGAAGGAAGCATTACTTTTTGGTAAGAGGAGAGAAGGGAAACAGACTCAGGAATAAAAAACAGCAGTAATAGTCTTTTATTCATGACATAAACCTGCAAGAGATGGAGTCTCTAGTCTAAGAATCCAGCCCATTGTCTGGGGGTGGTCATGGGGCAGAAAGAGTTGGGATGGGGGCTGGTTGGAAGGCTTCCTCTTTTGGCCTGCAGTTGGCCATTGCCCGGAGGAACAGATGAATCAGGTGTCAGGCGATCAATCAGTATTTCTCATGGCAGCCATTACTGGGGGACCATAGGGCAGAGAAGGTAAGAATCTAGAAAAACAAGTTACTTTAGTTCTGGAAACCAAATTACTTTCGTTTTGGAATGTGTCACTGCACAGCCCAAATGGGGATGGATTACAAAACGGACGTGGCTAACAGTTTGAAGCCCCTGTCCTGGCCCTCTCTAACCAGACTTCCTTCTCTTGGCTCTCCATGTTTCAGCCAGTGTGCACAAGCCTCCTAGGATCTGCACACACAGTGTCTCGTATTCTCCCACACATTGTCTCCTGTTCGCAGTTTACGTTAACTCTAGTTAGGGTTGGGTTAATGTCTTTCTCCTCCACTCTGCAGACCTCGTAAGGAGCTCTGAGACCCATGATCTCCTGTACCTGAGCGATAGCGCTTGCTCGGTAAATGTCTACCGAGTGACCAGTTTTCCCTGTGCTGCATAGTAAGGTGTTCATCTGCATATGACTGTTATCCCTACTTCCATGTGTGATTTCCACTGTGTACAAATACTTCACAAAGGGCAGACCATGCTATGGGAATGCCAAAAGCAATCATTTTTGTACAAGGACAGGCCATTTGTTTTGGCTTGTTGTTAAGATAGGTTCCTGTAATTCATGCTGGCCTGGAACTGGCCATTGTAGCTATAGCTATTTTTAATTTTTTTTTTAATTTATAGTTTTATTCTATGTGTGTCTGTGAGAGTATGCACATGTGTCTGCATACATGTGCCTGCAGGTGCCATGGAAGCCAGAGGATGTTGGATCTCTTGGAGCTTGAGTTACAGGCAGTTGTGAGCCATTTGATCCAGGATTGGAACTCCAATTCTCACAATTAAGGAACAAGCACTCTTTTTTTTTTTTTCCTTTTTAAAAGATTTATTCATTTTTACATGCATTGGTGTTTTGCTTGCATGTCTTTGAGGGTGCCAGGTCCCCTGGAACTGGAGTTACAGGCCGTGTGAGCAGCCATGTGGTTGCTGGGAATCAAACCCAGAAGGTCCCCTAGAAGAGCAGCCAGTGCTCTTAACCACTGAACCATCTCTCCAGCCCCAGCAACAAACATTCTTAATTATAGAGCTTTCTCTCCAGCCCTTAGCCTTGAATCGTTCATTCTCCTACTTTTACCTCTCACGTCCTGGGCTTGCGAATGTGCACCACTGTACTCAGCTTCTGGTGAACTCTTTTTAAATTTCAATTTTATGTGAACGGGTGTTTCACCTGCGTGTATGTCTGTGCATCACCTTTGTGCTCGGTGCCCTCAAAGGCCAGAAGAGTGTGCCAAATCCCCATGTAGGTGCTCGGAATTGAGCCTCTGGAAAAGCAGCAAGGGCTCTTAGCCATTGAACCATCTCTTCAGCCCCCTGAGTATTTTAATTTGTGTTTCCATGATGGCTAAAGACAATGAACACTTTAAAATATTGGCCATTTGTATTTTAATTTAGAAAAACTGAACTGTATACTTATTAAACTGTAGTGTTGTTGGATTTTCTTTTACTCTTTTGGGGTGCCTGCCACCCAGCTCCCAAATAAATCACACACAGAGGCTTATTCTTAATTATGAATGCCTGACTTTAGCTTGCCTTGTTTCTTGCCATCTTTTCTTAAATTAACCTGTCTGTCTTTTGCCTCTGGGCTTTTACGTTTCTCTATTTCTATGTATCTTTCTTTCTGACTCCATTGCTGGTTGTGCACCTGGGTGGCTGGCCCCTTGCGTCCTCTTCCTTCTCTTGCTCCTTCCTCTTTCCTCCTAGATTTCTCCTTCTATCTATTCTCTCTGCCTGCCAGCCCCACCTATCCTTTCTCCTGCCTTGCTATTGGCCATTCAGCTTTTTATTAGATCACTAGTTGTTTAGACAGGCACAGTAACACAGCTTCACAGAGTTAAACAAATGCAACATAAACAAAGTAACACACCTTAACATAATGTTCTACATTTCCTTTTTGTCTAAATAAGAAAGGTTTTAACTTTAAGGTAGTAAAACTATACACAACAAAAACAGTTATTTACAATAGTCTGTCCATTTATAGTTAGCATAGTCAGAGAAAATAATGCATTATCTATCTACTCTATCTTAGTGAATCCAAAGTTTTTTGGTTTTTTTTAATAATTTATTCAAATTTACTTTATGTGCATTGGTGTGAAGGTGTCAGATCCCCTGGAACTGGAGTTACAGACAGTTTGAGCTGCTATGTGGGTGCTGGGAATTAAATCGGGGGTCCACTGGAGGAGCACCCAGTGCTCTTAACTCCTGAGCCATCTCTCCACAGCTCGTGAATCCAAAGTTTTTTATACCTAACTTACTTTCTATCATAATTAAGGAAAAACTGCAACTGTAACTATCTAGTCTTCATCTCCATCAAAGACCCAGAAGGATGTAATATTACCTAACAACAGAGACATTTTTCTGCCTGGACAGTCACCCAAAGTTCCTCTGCAACATTGAGGCATCCATCTTCAGCCCATAGGCCTAGAGTATCAGGCAAACTTCTCAATGAAGCAGGAAACTTGAAGGACTGACCTGCCTTGTTTTGGCAAAGTTCATCAGTCTTTTTCCTGTATGTCTTGCATGTCCAGTCTGCACAGCACATTGTCAGCAGTCAAAGGCAAGTGCGGTTTCTTTACCCAGTGGCTAATCTTGCCATAATGAAAGTAAACTCCATAAGGAGTTTCTTCAATGCCCATCTTTTTCTCTGGTGCTGCCAGGAGCAGATGTGTCTCTTTGTCATAAAAAACTTTAACAAAACATTTTAAATGCCATATTCTATAGGTCTTTGAAGTATTTGAAGACCATCTATCTAAAATATATCTATTTAACCTAAAAAACATACCTAACGTATCTACAAATTTGATTGTTGTAAATGACTACTGACCTATGTTTCTTGATTGTCCTATGTAGGTTTATAATAATAGCTTTCAAAAACTAGAACTTCACCCTACATTTCCAAATGAACTGTATAGATACAATACCTTAAACAAGAGCAAAAACATATATACAATATGTTGTAATAAAAATGACCTTAAATTTGTATCAATATACAAAAGTCCTTTAAACAAAAGTAGAAACATATATACAGTATAACAAAAATAACTTTAAATTTGTATCAATATACTATATTCTCCTAAATGATAACAAACATCCATAACCTACCAAATAACCAAAAGCCCCCCACACCCCTCTTGGAAACGTGGACGTCATGTTCTCCAAACTGCTTTCTGCTGTCTGTGGGTAAAGGTATCTTTTTTAGGGGTCTCTGAGAAAATTTAAGATAATGGCCAAGTCCTGGGAAGACCAGCAGTAACCTTTGCTGATAGATATCACCTGTTGTGGTGATATTTTGTTTGTGCTTTAACAAATAAAGCTTGCCTGGAGATCAGAATGCAGAGCTAAACCAGTAGTTAGCCATAGAGGCCAAGCAGTGGTGGCACACACCTTTAATCCCAGCACTTGGAATCTCATGCCTTTGTTCCCAGTACTTGGGAGGCACACATGTCTTTAATCCCAGCACTAGGGAGGCTGAAATAAGAAGTGATATGGCTGGGTTGAAAAAGGACTGTAAGGCGGGAGGAGACAGGAGTCAGTCCTTTGTGACTGAGAAGCTGGTGAGGTGAGAGATGGCTGTGGCCTGTTCCTTTGTCTCTGATCTTTCAGCATTTACCCCAACATCTAGCTCCAGGTTTTGATTAAGACCAATTAGGATTCGTGTTTCAACCTGTCAAGATTCAGGAGGTCTCACCTGATCAAACCTGATCCCTATTAACCCTGAAGGAATCTACAACCTCTCATCTCCTGTGGGAACAAAACTCCAAAGCATTTTTTACTTCCATTTGACAAATATATTTTTTCACTTTTTTAAAGTGAAGGCATTCCTAAAGTATCTAGATTTGTTCAATTTAGCAGTCCAGTTCACAATTCCATTGTCTCCTAGCAACTGTCTTTTGCTTCTCAACAATCAAAAAATTCAAAATCAACACAATAACATACAGGATCCAGACTTCCTATGTATTTCCTGTTTCTACATGGTTTATTCTTTTTTATATTACTTTATTTCTCTCTTTAAAGACTTCAAGCAAGGCGGTGATGGTGCTGGGGACCAGCCACCCAGCTCCCAAATAAATTACACACGGAGGCTTATTCTTTATTATAAATGCTTGACCTTAGCTTGGCTGGTTTCTAACCAGCTTTCCTTAACTTTAAATTATCCCCATTTATCTTTTGCCTTGGGGCTTTTACCTTTCTCTATTTCTGTATACCTTTTCTGTCCTTCTTACTCCATGTCTGGCTGGATGGCTGGCTCCTGAAGTCCTCCTCCTTCTTTGGCTACTTCTTTTTTCATTTATCCTCTTTGCCTGCCAGCCCCACCTATTTCTCTTTCTTATTGGTGGTTCTGTTCTTTATTAGACAGTCAGGTGTTTTACACAGGCACAGTAACACAGCTTCACAGAGTTAAACAAATGTAACATAAACAAAAGTAACACACAAAATAATGTTCTACACCACCTTAGGTTGACTTCTATGTATCATTTTGCTTGTGTATTTTCTTCTGGTTTGCCAGTGTGAATGTGTGGACCAGCAAAGATGAGGGAGAACAGACTTAGACTGAAGCAGTCTCTCTCTGTCTCCCTCCCTCCCTCCCTCCCTCCCTCCCTCCCTCCTTATCTTCCGCTCTTTCTTTCTCTTCTGCAAGAGGAACCTGCCTGACTCCGTTTTGAAAGCAGGAGCCATTATGCTGTATTTTCTTTTTTTTAAGATTCATTTATTTATTATGTATACAGTGTTCTGCCTACATGCATGCTTGCAGGCCAGAAGAGGGCACCAGATCTCATTAGGAAAGGTTGTGAGCCACCATGTGGTTGCTGGGAATTGAACTCAGGACCTCTGGAAGAACAGCCAGTGCTCTTAACTGCTGAGCCACTTCTCCAGCCCTATGCTGTATTTTCAAAAATAAGTTTCTATTTACTGTGTGAGTTGAGTAGCTCGTTTCCTGGAACCTGACCTTCCCCAACCCATGACCTTGATTCATTAGACCCTGACCCTGACCCTCCCTAGCTCTCTCTGACCCCTCCTAATCACATGGTAAGTGATCATCTGATGTTTTTTTTTTTGTTTGTTTTGGTTTGGTTTGGTTTTTTTGTTTTTGGTTTTTCAAGACAGGGTTTCTCTGTGTAGCTTTGCGCCTTTCCTGGAACTCGCTTTGTAGACCAGGCTGGCCTCGAACTCACAGAGATCTGCCTGCCTCTGCCTCCTGAGTGCTGGGATTAAAGGCGTGAGCCACTACCACCCGGCATGATGGTTTTTTAAAGTTTTCTTTTCTTTCTTTTTTTTTTAATTTCCTTATTGCCCCATTGTCTCCTTTCTGTAAAACTACTACTAGTGATTTTACTCCTTAAAAGGGGCCCATGAGGTGGATTTGGGGCTGCTCTATTTAAACCAACTTGGGAAGCAGTCACTGGTCAGCTCTCGGGTGCACCCCAATAAAAATCAAGCTTGCTTCAAATTTGGCTCAAATTATGGTAGTGGTTTTATTCTTGCCATTGGGATTAGCATGCAGATTCTCACTGTGTAGGCTTTTTTGGACATAGAGTTGGTCCTGACAGCCTCACAAATGCTGGGGTCACAGGTGTGCATCACCACAAATGTAACTCAGGCTGGCCTCAGATTTACTGTGTAGTCAATGCTGAACTTCTGATCTGCCTGTCTTCACCTCCCATCACAGGCATGAGCTATCACACCCAGATTATTCAGTCCCAGGGATCAAACCCAAGGATAGGCAGATAGTCTACCACCTGAGTGAGCTATGTTGTGGGATATTTGTACACTGTGTAAAAATAAATTGCTGTGATTGGTGTCATAAAAGCTGATGACCAATAGCTAGGCAAGAGGGATAGGTATTTGCCTTCAAGGCAAAGAGAGAACTCTGAGAAGAGGTGGAATCACCAGCCAGACTTGGAAGAAGCAACAAGAGCAGTATGGAGAGATGAGGTAACAAGCCACCCGACAGAACATAGATTAAAATAAATGGGTTAATTTATGTTATAAGAGCTGGGGGGGGGGGGGCGCTGGAGAGATGGCTCAGAGGTTAAGAGCACCGGCTGTTCTTCCAGAGGTCCTGAGTTCAATTCCCAGCACCCATATGGTGGCTCACAACCATCTGTAATGAGATCTGGCTCCCTCTTCTGGCCTGCAGGGATACATGCAAACAGAACACTGTATATATAATAAATAAATCTTAAAAAAAAAAAAAAAAAAAAGAGCTAGGGGGACAAGCCTAAGCTAAGGCCAAGCTTTCATAATTATGTCTCCATGTCATTATTTGTGAGCTGGTAGCCCAAAGAAAAATGCAACTACAGGGCTACACCCCTAGCCCTCAAAAAATTAAATTATGTGTGTGTATACATATATACACATACACACATACTGAGTGTTGAGTTTATTTGGTGTTTGTGTACGGTGTGTGTGTGTGTGCGCGTGCACCTGCCACACATGTAGAGATCATAGGACACCTTTGGGTGTTGGTCTCCACCTTCTGTCTCAGGGCAGGAACACTGGAATTACAGCCATGTAGCACGCTCAACTATACTTGGCTTCTGGGGATTCAAACTCAGTTCTTCACATTTGCAAGGCAGGTGCTTTACCAGCTAAGCCCGGGGGGGGGGGGGGGGTGGGGGGGGGGGGGCTGTTCACAGAGATCCGCCTCTGCCTCCCAAGGGCTGGGATTGAAGGCATGCACCACTATGCCTGGCTATGTTTTTAATTCAGTAAAAACACCCTCATTTGCAGATGATGGAATTATGAACAATGTCTATGTTTTCTAAATATTTTATCAAGGGCACATATTATCTCTTACTTTTATTTTTTATTTTCTTTGGTTTTTCAGGATTTTTAATGCAATCCAAATGAGGGGTCCAGTTCATTTTAGCTCCTTTGCTTCCAAACCAGGGGGAAGGGGCAGCTTCAGCTCCTCTGCCTTCTCCTTGTCTGTGGTGACCAGGCTGTAATCCTGCGGCATCAAACCTTGAACTGCACCTTTCCCGTTCCTGAGCTGACTGACCTGGCATCCTTTTGCCTGTGAGCAGCAAATCCTTGACTTCTTCAATTTTCTGAGGCATTCCTATCAGTCAACAGATTCCTATCAGTTTTATAACTAGAAGAAAAAGATGGTTCAAAAATAATCTCTGGCTGGGCTATGGTGGTGCGCCTTTGATCCCAACACTCGGGAGGCAGAGTCAGATGGATCTGCAAGTTCCAGGCCAGCCTAGGTTACAGAGAGAGTTCCAGGACAGCCAGGGTTACACAGAGAAACCCTGTCTCAAAAACCCAATAAATCATCATCATCATCATCATCATCATCATCATCATCATCATCTCTGGGCTGCTCTCTGTACTTATGTACTCTTCATCTCTGATTGTTTCAGGTGGCCTTCATGGCTGTTCCACATGATTCACAGGAAACTTCCTATCTGCTCCCTCCAAACCCTGAGGACTGGGAGGGACGAGACATCCCAGACTTTGTTTATGGACAGAAGGACCTCGTAGGGAAGGGAATTCAGTGGCCAAGGAATGCACCCAGCACCCTGGATGAACTGCCACGGTCCCGCTTCGACTCTGCCCTCTGCTCTGCGTGGATACAGCGAGTAGAACTGGGCCTGTTTCGATACCGCCTAGAAGATCTGCAGACCCAAATCCTCCCTGGTTCCGTGGGGTTTGTAGCTCAGCTGAATATAGAGCGAGGAGTACAGAGGAGGCGCCCTCAGAATATCAGAAGTGTAAGGCAGGAGTTTGACCCTGAACAGTTTAACTTCAATAAAATCCGACCTGGAGAAGTCCTTTTCCGTTTGCAACGGGAGCGTAACGGTCCCGCTGCCCCAAAGCAAGAGGACATCCTCGTGGTGATCAACGTCAGCCCCCTGGAGTGGGGCCATGTGCTGCTGGTGCCTGAGCCCGCTCGTGGGCTCCCCCAGCGCCTGCTGCCCGGGGTGCTGCGGGCGGGCCTTGAAGCTGTGCTCCTGAGCTTTCACCCGGGCTTCCGAGTAGGCTTCAACAGCCTGGGGGCTTTGGCCTCTGTGAACCACCTGCACCTGCATGGCTACTACCTGGCCCACCCACTGCCTGTGGAGGGCGCCCCAAGCACACCTCTGGATCCAAAGGGCTGTATACATCTGCTGCAGTCGCTCCCCGCTCCTGGCTTCCTCTTCTACGCCAGTGGGCCAGGGCCTGACTTGGAAGCCTTGATTAGCAGGGTATGCCGGGCCACTGACTATCTGAGTGACCACGAGATTGCACATAACTTATTTGTGACCCGGGGAGCTCCGCCTGGGCAGGCATCCTCTTCCTCAGGCCTGACTGGGATCCGAGTCATTCTGTGGGCCCGGAAGTCCAGCTTCGGAATTAAGGAAAGCGGGGCTTTCAACGTTGCACTCTGTGAGCTGGCTGGCCACCTACCGGTTAAAACATCCCAGGACTTCGGCAGCTTGACAGAGGCAGCTGCGGTGGCCCTCATTCAGGACTGTCTGCTGCCCCAAACTCAGGCAGAGGAGGTGCAGGCAGCGCTGGTGGCCCTGGTGGCCCAGGAAGAGCTGTGATTCTTCAGTTCTTTCTTTACTGATGCGAGACCCTTTCCAAAGACTTAATCACTGGCGTCTGGGCATTTCATGACTACCTTCCCACCTCTCAGCTTGAGGAGTATAGAGAAAGCACTGAATGAATGTATTCTCGTGAAGGTTTCAATTGCTTCTCATCTCTCTTCTTAGACAAGCCCCAGGGGTAACAGATCTGCCATTAAGGGCCAGCTAGTTCACTCAGTGGGGGGATGAGTGCTTGCTGCCAAGCCTGTCAACCTGGGTTCACCCTCCAGAACCCACATGAAAGGTTGTCCTCTGAGTCCCACATACACACCCATACGTGTACACATACATGAAAGTGAATGTATCTCAAATAAAGTAAATGTGCCAGGGGGTGGTGGCACACACCTTCAGTCCCAGCACCGGGTGGTGGGTGCGGACGGCAGAGGCAGGGAGATCTCTGAATTCCAGGTCAAGTTCCAGGACTGCGAAGGCTGCACGAAGAACCCCTGTCTGGGGGTGAGGGGAGAGGAAATCAGTGAGTGTGAGCGCTCACACTCCTGTTCTGTCTGGCTTTGCCTTTGGTGAGAATCCTTGCCTCTGCTTTGCTGGGTTATGGATGCGTCCAGCTACCATTTCCTTGGCTTTCCTTTGCTCTTGTCCCTTTCCCAACCACTGCCTTCTTTTTTTTTAATAGATGGAGTCTGCTCTGTTACCCAAGCTAGCCTCAAACCTCTCAAGTCAAAGAACTAACCCCCACCCCCGTCTTAGTTCCCTGAATCTCCGCGTCTCCAGCTTAGCCTGTGGCTGGTTTTGCCTCTCCCTTGTACTTGGCACTGCTTCATCCTGGGGCTCAACCTCCTGTCTCTCTGAAACTCCATCCTAAATGTTCTAGCCTCTAATAACCGAGCTGACTCGTGAGTTCAAAGCTGTCTTAGGTTACATACCAAGTCTACCTCAATTTGTTTGTTTGTTTGTTTGTTTTCGAGACAGGGTTTCTCTGTATAGCTTTGGAGCCTGTCCTGGAACTCACTCTGTAGACCAGGCTGACCTCCACCTCTCAGAGATCCGCCTGCCTCTACCTCCCAAGTGCTGGGACTGAAGGCGTGCGCCACCACCGCCCGGCCAAAAAAATTTTTTAAATGCTAGTCGTAGACTAGAGAGAATGCTCAGGGGGCAAAGGTACTTGTCACCAAGCACAATGACAGGAGTTTAATCCCTAGGACACACTTAGTTCAAGAAGAACCAACACTTGCAAGTGTGTCTGACTTCCCACACATGCACTGAATAAACATACAAGTTTTCTGGTGTTGTTTGAGACAGGGTCTCACTATGTAGCTTTGACCGGCATCCAACTCACAAGAGATCTGAGTGCCTCTGGCTCCCGAGTGCTAGGATTAAAGGGGTAGCCTGGCTTAGTTTTTTAAAGACCCGCTGGTCCTTTTCCTGCCCCCACATAACAGACGAAGAAATGGTCGTTGACAGTCACTTCAGGTCAGGCAGCAATAACAAAGTCAAGGCTGAAGTGCAGGCCTTGGCTTGCGAGGCCAGAACTTAACACTGGTACAATGTGTAGTTGAGACTGTTTACCCATGATGGTAATGCCGTCTAAAAGTTGGTGGCCTCCTGGGATCTTTCAACAACCAAGTTCCTGTACCCCAATCTGTAGTTGAGTCAATCTGGGAAGTTTTTAAAAGTCTCGTTGCTGAGTTAGGTATGATGGTACACACCTGTCATCCTAGCATTTGGGAGGCTAGGGCAGGAAGACTGCCACAGATTCAAGGCCAGCTTGAGCTACAAGCACCACCCCTGTTTAAAAAAAGAGAATGGAGAGATGGCTCAGCAGTTCAGAGGGATGACTGAGCCAGGCTGGGGAAGCAGATTTCTGTGACGTGGAGGGTATCCAGGGCTCCATGAGAAGACCCTGTCTACAAAACAAAAAATACCCAAACCAGACAAAGTGGTATAACACCTTTAATCCCATCACTCAGGAGGCAGAAGCAGGCAGATCTCTGTGAATTTGAGTATATCTTGGTTTACATAGTGAGATCCAGGCCTGCCAGGGCTACATAGAAAAACCCATCTCAAAACAAAACAAAAACACCCACAAATATTAGGACCAACTTCTTTGGGATTCCTATGTAGACCGAAGACCTGAAGCTCTCCAAGAATCCTTCAGGCCTCCAGGGCCAGAAAGGGACTGCTGAGACATGCAGCCTTGTAGACTGAACTACTACTGAACAACAACTCTTGGCTTCTCCAGTGTGAGACAACCTCCTATACATAGAGAGAGAATATGGAGAATATTATAAACAAAGCTTTGTTCCTTTAGAGAACCCTGACTAATATTCCTGCACAAGATTTGAACGAGATCAAGCCAAGCCAACCAACATTCCAATACAGATGGGGAGTCTTTTTTTTTTTTTTTTTTTTTGGTTTTTTGAGACAGGGTTTCTTTGTGTAGCTTTGTGCCTTTCCTGGAACTCACTATTGTAGCCCAGGCTGGCCTTGAACTCACAGAGATCCACCTGGCTCTGCCTCCCAAGTGCTGGGATTAAAGGCTTGTGCCACCACTGCCTGGCTAGATGGGGAGTCTTTGAAGACACAGTTTATTTAAGTAGATTTCAGGGAATCTATTTTTTTGTTTGTTTGTTTTTTGAGACAGGATTTGTCTACATAGCCCTGGCTGTCCTGGAACTTACTGTATAGATCAGGCAAGCCTTGAATGCTGAATGAGATCTGCCTGTAATGCCAGGATTAAACATGAGCACCCAACACACAGCCTTTTTAGGAATTCTAGTATACACCTAGAACTCTCTGTAGCTCAGGATGACCTTGAACTTCTGACTCTCCTGCCACCCCCTCCCACATGCTGGGGTCACAGATGAATGCCACTATGTCTGTTTCCTGGGATATTGGAGATCAAACCCAGGGCTTTGTGATTTGTGAGCATTAAGCCATCAGTCTACCCAACTGATCTACATCCCAACCCCATGTCTTTACGTTCATTAATTAACTTAGTGTGTGTGAGTGTGTGTCTAGATTAGGGGATAAATTTGGGGAAGTCTGTTTTCTCCTACCTTAGGAATCCTGAGGCGTTTCTAACTTAGGCCCTCAGCCTTGGCTTCCTTTACCTGCTGAGCCATCTTGAAGCCCCTGCCCTTACTTATTTTATGCAAATGCCTTGATTTAAATTATGAGGTTACTACCAGATTACATCACTTTTCAGAGTCAGTAACATAATGATCTTGAGAAGTATAGAAAAGAACTTGGCAAGAGATATCAAGTCCTAAATACACACTTTTTGTTCTCTTGTTATAGGTATGAAATTTAAATTTAAAAGATTGTACACTTAGCATACGTATCTTACAGAATTCCATCTACATTATGAACTCACTCTCCAGAAGAAATGTCATACTCAACAACACCTTAAACTTAAGGGAGAGTTTGATGGTGCAGGTTTCAAAGTAAATAAGTACGTATTGAATTGACCTGTTGAGGACCAAATGTTTCATTTGTTTACAGCTCAGATGTCAGGGTGATGTAACCTTAGGGTACACTTTTCCTGCACTTACAATGTTTGCTTATTTACTTACTTGAAACCCCTTTAAGGAGTAACAAGGTCAGCCTATTTGTTGATATATATATATATATATATATATATATATATAGAGTTTTTGTTTTTCAAGACAGGGTTTCTCTAACAGCTCTGGCTGGTTGTTCTGGAACCCACTCTGTAGACCAGGCTGGTCTCAAACTCAGAGATCCACCTGTCTACCTCCCAAGTGCTGGGATTAAAGGTGTGTGCCACTACCACCTGGCTAGAATAATACTTTCTTAAATCACATAGAATGCTGATTTTTTTTTTAGTTTTTCCAGACAGGGTTTCTCTGTGTAGCTTTGGAGCCTGTCCTGGAACTCACTCTGTAGCCCAGGCTGGCCTCGAACTCACAGAGATCCACCTGCCTCTGCCTCCCGAGTGCTGGGATTAAAGTCGTGCGCCACCACCGCCCGGCAGAATGCTGATTTTAAGACTAAAAGAATGAGTGTCTGGAGAGGTGGCTCAGCAGTGAAGAGCACTTACTCCTCTTATAGAGAACCAGGGTTTACTGTGGAAATCAGTATGGCAGTTTCTCAGAAAATTGGGAATCGATCTACCTCAAGACCCAGCCATACCACTGTTGAGCATATACCCAAGGAATGCTCAATCATACCACAAAGATACATGCTCAACTATGTTCATAGCAGCATTATTCGTAATAGCCAGAACCTGGAAACAACCTAGATGCCTGTCAACTGAAGAATGGATTAAGAAAATGTGGTACATCTACACAATGGAGTACTACTCAGCAGAGAAAAACAATGACAGCATGAAATTTGTAGGCAAATGAATGGAACTAGAAAATATCACCCTGAGTGAGGTCAACCAGACCCAGAAGGACAAACATGGTATGTGCTCACGTATAAGTGGATTCTAGATATAAAGCAAAGAACAATCAGACTGCAACCCACAGAACCAGGGAGGCTCCATAGCAGGGGGGACCCTAGGATGACTGTGGCTTATAATAAGTTTTGGTTTCACTCAATCACTGAGCAAGCATCAGTGAAACATTTCACTATTAGGATAAGAATGTGTACTGTATCAAGCTGATGATAGAAAAAAAAATTTAAAAAAAAATCAAACAGGGTTTGGTTCCTTGCACCCACATGGCAGCTAACAACCATATGTGACTCCAGTTCCAGAGAACTGACGACCTCTTCTGGCCTCTGAGGGCATTGCACACATGTGGTACACATACATAAATGCATGCAAAACACGCATACACATAAAACAATACGTAAATCTTTAAAAGAATATAAGAGGGGGCTGGAGAAATGAATCAGTGGTTAAGAACACTGGCTGCTCTTCCAGAGGACCTGGGTATGATTCCCAGCACCCACATGACAGCTCACAACCATCTGTAACCCCAGTTACAGCAGATCCAATCCCCTCCTCTGGCCTCCTCTAGCTCTGTGCATACATGGAGCACAGGCACTCAGGCACAAAGAAACACACAGACATAATTTTTAATAATTAAAAAATGCTGGAGAAATGGCTCACTGGTTCAGAGGACCCAGGTTCAATCCCCATGGCCCACATGGTGGCTCACAACCATCTGTAACTCCAGTTCCAAGGGGTTTGATGTCCTTTTCTGACTTGCACCACCTCCAAGCAAGAATGTGGTCCACATACATACGTGCAGGCAAAAGCTCATACACATAAATTAGTATTTTTAAAAATTAATGACATAAGCTGCCATTACCACACAACTACTTACTTAAGCACATCTTCAATATTACAGGGTAAGCAGAAAATACTCATATTCATGTAACTTCTAGAATGTTTGTCGTTTTATGAACAAAAATTGTTCGAATCTTCTCTGGGTTTTGCCACACAAAATAATCTGAATTTTAACAAGTTGGGTTGGGTTTGGTGGAGGAAGCGAGTGGAATTCAAAGTGGGAGAATGTCAAGTATAGGAAGGCGACAATGACAGAGCAGTGGCATGAGGTAACATTTCCTTTTCTTTCAGTTAAAAAATTATTTCTTTATGGTGGTGGGCACCATGCCACGGCGTGGGTATAGCGGTCAGAGGACAACTTACTGTTGTCCTGGCTCTCATCTTCCACCACGTGGGTTCAGGGAGTCGAACTCAAGTCCTCTGGCTTGTCAGCAAGCACTTTTACCCGCTGAACCACTCTCTTCCCCTATTCTGTAATTAGTTAATGGAACTGTTTCAGGCTTATCAGGGTGAAAACCTTGGAAGGCATGTGTCCTAATCGCTGCTGTCCCTGTCAAGGGCGGGGACTTTTCTCATGGCACCATTTCTAAAATGCAGAAGAAACACAAGCGACTATTTGTCTCAAATACATACTTGTTTGCCTTGGCCATGGGAATCCAGGAAAGTCACCAATGCGTGAGGACTACAAGTCCCATAATGCATTGGAAAGAATCCCGCTTAGCTGAACGCGGGCTCTTATACACTTTGACCTCCAGCCGCACCCGGCAAAACCCGACAGTCGGGGGCCAAGATGGCTTCGGCTGGCACCAAAAGGGGTGTGGTTCCCGGGAAGGCCACGCCCCCAGAACGCTACTCCAATAGGGGCCGCCTTCGTGTCCATAGCGACGGCGGCGGCGGCGGCCGTCGGCTTGCTTAAGGAGGCGCCGCCGCCGCCAGGATCTCGGAGCTAGGAGTTAACCCCGAGGGGGAGCGGGCTCCCCCTCGCGACGGCGGGGACAGACAGTCCTGTGGAACGAAGAGACGGTCCTCGACGTCCAGCAACGCCCAGGAAGAGCTGCAGCGGGCGAGGGGCGGCCATGAGCGACCAGCTGAGGCCAGCCCCGGGCTGCTAGGGGCAACTCCAGCAGCCCCTGAGCTCTCCTCGGAACCTCGGGTGGGCAGTGTCTGCCGTGGGTTTCCTTTCCTCTATCCGAGCCCAAAGGGTATCAGCCATCAGATGCCCGACCCCGACGTGTTCACATAGGGAAACTGAATCCTGGCTCGGGGAAAGGGCCGGCCCGAGAACCTTTGATCATCAGCTGTATTTTAAAGCAAAGAATCATCCAGTTCTGTCAGCCACCTCTCTTCCCATTCAGGAAAGAAAACAGCCGCGATCTTGGCTTCGGCCAGCTCTGTTCTGCATGCACTGCAGTGTTTTGAATGATCCAGGGTAATCCTGGATGATGATGGGGTCTTTTAGTTAAGGACTTTACATCCTACCAACATCCCATGCTCTCCCCATAGCCCTCTACTTGGAAACAACCTAGTCTACAGTAGAATTGGTCTGAAAGGGCAGCATTTCCTTATAGCTCCATAAAGGGTCTCTGGGTGAATTCCTGCAGGACTTCCTGGGCCTGGAAGGAGGTCTGATATTTCATTCCCATCCCTTTCCCCTTAGAATCTCAGAGGATGGAGCCCAGTACCTGTAAGACCAGTGAATCTGAGGAAGACTATGTTGAGGAAGAAGAGTCTGAGGAAGAGTGTGTTAGAGAAGAAGCGACCACCCCCAACTCTTCCCAGCAGGCACTTGCAAAGGCTGACTATAAAGAGTTTGAGAATGGGGTTACCTTATCTGTTGTGGCCAAGAAAATCCCAAAGAAAATCCTAAGTGTAACAGACACAGATGATTTGGAAGCTGGGAGGAGAAAGAGGAAGCGGAAACGGAGGTAACTTTTCCCTAGATCCCCACAGATCTGGCTCTAGAGAGTCAGCCCTTCGGCCTCACACCGCCATCTAAGCTTTTCACATTAGCCTTTGGGAGAGGAGAGGAGAGCCAGGTTGTGGTGCACGTCCATCAATAATCCCAGCAATAGGAAGGCTGAGACAAAAGAATTACTATGTATTCCAGGCCAGTTTGGGATCCTGATTCAAAAACCATATAACAATGGGCTGATGGGATGGCTCAATTGGGAAAAAGAGTTTGGTGCACAGCATGAAGGCTTGAGTTTGAATCCCCAGTGCTCACACACACACAAACCAGTCATGGTGGCATATGCCTTTGATCCCAGCACTCAGGGGCAGGCTGATCGATCGCTGAGTTCCAGGCCATCCAGGGCTACACAGAGAAACCCCCTCTTGAAAACCCAAAAAGAAAGAAAGGCTGCTGCAACAGAAAAAAAAAAAATCAGAGCCATTTGGGTCTGCCCAGCTTGGAATTGTAGCATGTTGGTTTGGTATTTAAGATAATACTTCTAGAGAAAATGAATTTGTATTATAAATCCCTTAGCTATTTCTTTACCTGGGCTCCTGGCTGCCTGGAGCCTATCCTTCCCTCCTACTCTGCCTGATTTCTGTTCTTCCTTCATTTCAGACCCCTGGCCATCAATCTGACCAACTGCAAGTATGAGAGTGGTAAGCACTGGGATCATCACTCACAGCCGTGTGTGCAAGAGGGACTGTTGTTGTTCTTCCTGGGACAGAACCACAGCCATTCTCCCAGCCCCTGGCTCCTGCCTAGGTTACCTACTGCCTACACTGAGGTCCCCAGGCTGAGCTCCTGGCAGCGGAGATGTCCATATTTCAGCTAGTCTCACTGGTAGGGAAGGCATCTCCAGTTAGCTGGCAAAAAGAAACAAACAAATAAAAACCCACAAGCCAGGCACTTGGGAGGCAGAGGCAGGCAGATTTCTATGAGTTCCAGGCCAGCCTGGCCTACATAGTGAGTTGACAGCCAAGGCTACATAGTGAGACCCTGGGGGGGGGGACTAAAAAATAAATAATGATAATCATTTAAAGGGGGGGCTGATATAACTCATTGGTAGAATACTTGTCTAATATGCATGAAGCCTTGGGTTTGATCCTCAGCACCCCATTAAACTGGTCCTGGTAGCTTCTGCCAGCATTTAGAAGATGGAGTCAAAAGGATCAGAAGTTCAAGGTAATCCTTAGTTTCATAGCCAGCAAAAAACAAGACAAAAAGTCTGTGGGAGTGTCACCATTGCCCTGCCCTTCAAATGAGGAACAGAAGGAAAAGTTAAAACTGCTTTTGGGACTGGAGAGATAGCTCATTATATACATGCACTTGTCAACAAGGCTGAGAACCAAAGTTCAATTTTGGGGACCCACATGGCAGAGGGAGACCCCTGCAAATTATCTTCTGACCTCCACATGCGTGATCTGACACTCATGTGCCCACCTACACATACATGATTAAAAATAATGAAAATCTTTTTTTTTGCTTTTTGTTTTTGTTTTTTTAGATAGGGTTTTCTTTGTGTAACCCTGGCTGTCCTAGAACTCCCTCTGTAGACCAAGCTTGTCTTGAACTCCCAGAGATCCACCTGCCTCTGCCTCCTGAGCGATAGGATTAAAGGTGTGCACCACCACTGCCCAGCAAAATGATGAATATCTTAAAGAGCAAGCAAACAAAATCCCAGCTGTTTTTTGAAAGGTTGAGAATTTAGCTCAATGGGTAGGTTTAATCTCCAACACCACAAAAACCAAAAAACTGTGTTTTTCCCAAGAGACTCTCAAGGGGCGTAACAATGAAAAGTTATAGCCCAGCTAGGTCAAGGTTTTCATCTGTCTCCTCCTCTCCCTACTGACATCTGTACAAAGAGCCACTCAGAGTCTTAGATGCCAGTGTGCTCTGACTGAGGGCTAGCTGTATATCCAAACAGTCCTGACCCAGAGCAGCAGAGTCTAGCTCTTGTTTTCTCCGCTAGCCTCATGAACTTAGATTGCAGCCTGGTCACTATAAGGCTGAGATAAGAACCACATGCCTTTACAGTCTGCTCTCTGGTCAGGCCTGCTCCTTCCTCGGCCCAGCTAGAGTCCCGGGGCTCATGGCTGGTGCCCAGGCTGGCAGCATTACTCTTCCTGTCTCTGCAGTGCGCCGGGCAGCCCAAATGTGTGGCCTGAAGGAAGTGGGGGAGGATGAAGAGTGGACTGTGTACTGGACAGACTGCTCTGTCTCACTGGAACGAGTCATGGACATGAAGAGGTTTCAGGTACCAATGTCCTGGCCCAACATCCAAAATGAGCATTCCCACCCTGGCTGCCCTGACAGGGGAACATTGCCTCTTTCCATTGCTGTGCCTTATACAGACAGGGAGGCCACCCCCAGGTCTTCTGCTCCAATAAAAATATTCTCCTCTTGGCTCTCTGGAGCTTCTGTTACCTGAAGTAAGTGTTGGGTGGGGACGTCCCTGTCACATTATTTGTTCTGACTGGTGGCTTCTAACTAGCCCGCCTGCCTCATTGAGAGCAGGTGTGCCCATCTTGGGGCGAGGCCTAGAAAGCTGCTTCAGGGCTAATAGCAGAAGGCTAGGGATTTGGCTCAGTGCTCTGTGGTACAGTGCTTGCCTAGTATGCAAAAGGAACCAAGTTCAATTGCCAGGATCTAAAAAAAAGGGGGGGGGGGCGCTAATGATTAGGCCAGATGGATGGTTTATTATCTAAGCAGCTTAGCATCACACATCTACCAAGAGAGTGTGGAAGAGCCAAGTGTGCTGAGAGGTAGCGTGGAAGAGCCAAAGGTGGTAATATACACCAGTGATCCCAGCACTTGGGGGTGGAAACGAGGAGCAGGAGGAGCTCAAGGCCATCCTACATAAGACCCAGCCTCAAAAAAAGAAATACACACACACACACACACACACACACACACACACACACACGTACCCGACAGAGAAGAGGGGCAGGAGAGAGAGCCAGCCAACAATCGTATGCATGGGGCTGGGCATGGTATGGTGGTACAGGACAGTAATCCCAGCCGTCAGCAAGCTGAGTCAAGAGGATGAGGTATTTGAGGCTATCTATCCTGGGCTGTCTATCAAGACCCTGGCTCAAAACAACAAAAAACAAGACAGTGTGTCATCGTGTCTGGTGAAGTCATGTGTGGCTTAATGATGAGGATACATGTGTAAAGAGTGGATTGGTAGGCGATTTCCTCCCGGGAACACCGGAAGTGCAGTAAACAAATGTCTGTCCAGTCTCTAGGTGATGAGGTTTTTCTAGGACCGCCATTTGGTCTGTGCTTTGTCCTTACCTGAAATGTCGTTATGCAGTACGTGACTAATTCAAAAGGGTCTGTAGGCTTCTCTAGGGGAATCGAGAAAGGGAGCCCAGGACACTGTGACTTGTCCTAACCTAGTCTTAAGGGGGAAGCTTGGAGAGAGTAACGGCTCTAAATGCTGGAGAAGCTGCAAAGAAGGGCTAGGCAGGGAGCAGCTGTCAGATGAGGATTACTAGTTACCAGCTTTACCAAGGGATTCCTATGTACCGGCCAGATACTCTTAGGTGTTTTTATATTGCTTCTTCATTAAATCCTTAGCATGCCTGAGTGTCAGAGAGCGGTATGTTAAAAAGAGGACAGGAAGGCTCAGAACACAGAGTTCACACAGCTAGTGACTGTGGGAGGCAGCTGGATGCGCTCTGCTGTCTCAGGCTTCTGCCTTCCATCCCTGCAGGGTAGACCAGCTAAGGGCCCCAGCAGACCCCCTCTCGTGCCGGGTGGTCTCTGGGTGCTGTGGCATGCATTCCCTACAGTCCTTTTGGTTTCCTTTTCTCCTCTGTGTCTTCATGGAAATGCGTTTCTTATTATTTCTTTATGTTATCGTGTCTCATTCTTCTTTTAAAAGTAAGTGTGTGTGTGTTGCTGAGAACTGAACCTAGGACCTCATGCCCACTGGTCAAACACTCCATCACTGAGCCTTATCTTGGTGGACCAAGGATGTGAGACGGTGGCTGGAGAGCACAAGGTCCGGGCTAGTCTACCCTTTTCTAGCTGTCCTCTCCTTTCTCAGCCTCGCTGTAAATGTGTACTGGGGAGAGGCCATGGAGTGACTTCCCACCTGCCTTATGGAAGCTTCCTGTTTCACCCTTGCTGACTAGATACAGCGCCATCCTCCCCTGGGACTTGCTTTCCTTTCCAGTCCCTTTCTATGGCTCCGTGGGATGCCCAGGTCCTGGGAACTGCCACGTGCTACAGGGGGGCAGTATAACCAACTGACTCTGTTTCAGAAAATCAACCACTTCCCTGGCATGACAGAAATCTGCCGCAAAGATCTGCTGGCTCGGAACCTCAATCGCATGCAGAAGCTCTACCCTACCGAGTACAACATCTTCCCACGAACCTGGTGTCTCCCTGCAGAGTGAGTGAGCCGAGATCCTGGGGGCAGGGTAAGGAGGCACTCTCTGTGGTCTTGTGACCCAGACCTGTTTAAGAGGGTTGGAACTGGACCAAGAAAGATTCAGCTGACCGGGCGGTGGTGGCACACGCCTTTAATCCCAGTACTCGGGAGGCAGAGGCAGGTGGATTTCTGTAAGTTTGAGGCCAGCCTGGTCTACATAGCAAGTACAGGCTAGCCAGGGCTACAGAGAGAGACTGTCTCAAAAAAAAAAAAAATTCAGCTGGCCAAAGCAGAAGTGGGTCCGAGGCTAAGTGCTCCAAGAAGAGCCTGGAAATAGATAACAAGAAGATGGCCATGGGGGTCCCAGGACAGTCAGGATGCACAGAAACCCTTTGACCAGCCTCTCTCTGCACGTAGCTATGGGGACTTCCAGGCCTACGGTCGTCAGCGGAAAACCCGCACTTATATCTGCAAGCCAGATAGCGGCTGTCAGGGGCGTGGCATCTTTATCACCAGAACCCCTAAGGAAATCAAGCCAGGAGAGCATATGATCTGCCAGCAGTACATCACCAAGGTGAAGGCCACCTCGGAACCCCCAGGCCTTTCCCCACACTGGGATGCCTTATCCCTTGTACATCAGGGCAGAAGTCAATTATAGGCTCGTGCCCTCTCTGCTGTCCTTATTATCTTACAGACTCTAGCCATTGTTCAGAGCTAGCTAGCCTTGGTTTGACTCACAGCTTTCCCGTATCCCAGACATATGATCTTGGGCAGTTATCTGGCCCTTTCCTTGGCACTGTTTCCTCACTGTTAAATAAGAATAACAACAGTTACTGCTTTATATGATTATTGTGAGGATTCAACGTGTTATATAGTGGAAGCACCTGTAATAACCATATATTGCATGTAATAAGCACTTTAGAAGTTCATTAGTATTCCCTCTGGGTTTGCGTGCTCTTAGCCCTTCCTCATTGATGGCTTCAAGTTTGACATGCGAATCTATGTTCTGATCACTTCCTGTGACCCTCTCCGGATCTTCATGTATGAGGAAGGCCTGGCCCGTTTTGCCACCATGCCGTATGTGGAACCTAGCCATAACAACCTGGTGAGGAGGCAGGGTGGCCCCCTCTTCTCCTTCATTGCCATGAGTGCCTTGGTTCTAGGGACAAGCATGGCAGGAAAAATTGTCATTGCCAGCCATGACCAAGGAAGGGAGCCAGTGAGAGTCATAGCACCTTGGGGAGCCCTTGCTGGGTGGTGACCAAGGAAAGGTTCTGTCTGAAGTTACCAAGAACAGCCTCTTTCCCAGGATCATACAGGACAGTCCCTGGTGAAGAGGGCCAGGTGATGAGCAATTTTGAGGCAGAGCAGTGGGTAATAAGAAGGCACCCAAGGGCTGGAGAGGCCACACAGAGGCAGTGTGAGCCAATATAAGGCCATTCACTTCACAGGAGGACGTGTGTATGCACCTGACCAACTATGCAATCAATAAACACAATGAGAATTTTGTCCGGGATGATGCTGTGGGCAGTAAGAGGTATCCCCTATTCTGTTTTCCCTTGCTTCCTCTGCCTTTAGTCCCACAGTCTCAGGAGCCCACGAAACCCATCTGGCTCTTGGGAAGCTGATTTCTCAGGAGTCTCTGACTTTGAAGACCCTAGTCCTGTGTCTGAGCTCTAAGTGCAGACTCAACCACCTAGGGCCCTAGTAACTAATCCCAGCTCCCAGCTGCTAGCAGCCCTTTGAAACCCAGGGTCCCAAACACGGAATTGGGGTTAACATCAGGGAGCCTCCTGCCTGCAGCCAGGCCCTGCTGGCATGGAAATCGGTCTTCCTCTGAGCACTGGGCCTCATAGGAAGCTGTCGACACTCAATGCCTGGCTGCGAGAGCACAGCTATGACCCCCGAGAGCTGTGGGGGGACATCGAGGACATCATCATCAAAACCATCATCTCAGCCCACTCTGTTCTTCGCCACAACTACCGAACCTGTTTCCCCCAATATCTGTGTGGAGGTACATGTGCCTGCTTTGAGATCCTGGGTTTTGACATCTTACTGGACCACAAGCTCAAACCCTGGCTTCTAGAGGTAAGACTTCTCTCCTCAACTTGCCAAGGCCAAAGTCAGAGGCCTCACCCTGGGAGGAGTGTACTTACACAGTAGAATAGGGAGGATGAGGAGGTAGAAGTCTCAGGGTGGGCAAGAACCAGGTGAAAGCATAAGATTTTCTCATTTCCCAAGACAAACACTGGTGGTCTTTGCCCTCTACAATAGTAATTCAAACTGAGCATGTCCGTAATCTCAGTGCTTGGGAAGCAGAAGAAGGAGGATTATGATTTCAGAATGAGCCTCAGCTACATAGTGAATCTGAGGCTAGCCTGGATTCTATGAAACCCAGTCTCAAAAACCCAAGGAAAGCAAGCAAGCAAGCAACATAGCAATCCATGTTTAGGACTCCTCAGTGCTCCTTGAGTGAGTCTAGCCCTTCAGGACCCTGTAGAGGCAGTCAAATTGTCTGGTTTTCTCTCACTAGCCCGTAGATGGGTCAGATCTCTCCTCAGGTGTTGGCTCAGGCCACAGGAGGGAGCTGTTTCTCCCCAGACTAGACCTGCAACAGACCAGCCCCTGCTCAGGTGGTCTAGGAAAGGGACAATAAGGACTCCTCTCGGCAGGTAAACCACTCCCCAAGCTTCACCACAGACTCTCGCCTGGATCGAGAGGTGAAAGATGCACTTCTCTGTGATGCCATGAACCTTGTCAACCTCCGGGGCTGTGACAAAAAGAAGGTGATCGAAGAGGACAAACGTCGAGTCAAGGAGCGGCTTTTCCCATGCCACCAACAGCCACGAGAGGCCAGGTGTGTCCGGTGTCTAATAGATATTTGTTTACTTGAGTCAGGTCTCTGCCTGGCCTGGGACTAGATATGTAGACCAGGTTGGTCTCAAACTCACAGAGAGCTGCCGGCCTCTGCCTCCCAGTTGCTGGGATTAAAGGTGTGCATCACTATGTCCAGTTTATTTATTTTTAAGTTAATATAGCACATGTTTAGTGTGTGTGTGTGTGTGTGTGTGTGTGTGTGTGTGTGTGTGTGTGTTTCTGTACTGGGCCAGGCCAGACCTGTGCTCAGAGGACAACATGTGGTAGTTGGTTCTCTCCTTCCACCATGTTGGAGCATGGGAATTGAACTCGGGTCCTTAGGCTTGGCAGCGAGTATCATTATCCGTTGACCCACCCTGCAGGTCCTGGTGGGTGTTTACTTGTACAACTTAACTTCTTTGTTATTACTTTCCTGAGAGAAGGAGCTGATTAGCTGAAAATTTTTTTTGCATAGATAATACACTACATATTGTAGAGACATATTTTTAAAAAATACATTGAGTAGTCTTTTTCATGCCCCTCTCCTGCAGTAAATCAGTTTTCAGCTGACTCATGTTACTATTGTATATTTATATTTGTACAAGCATTTAAAAGTCTAGATAACCGGGCGGTGGTAGTGCACGCCTTTAATCCCAGCACTCAAGGAGGCGGATCTTTGTGAGTTCGAGGCCAGCCTGGTCTATAGAGCGAGATCCAGGACAAGAACCAAAACTATACGGAGAAACCTTGTCTCGAAAAACAAAAAAATAAAAAATAAAATAAAATAAAATAAAAAATAAATAAAAATGAAAGTCTAGATGTGGGGCTGGAGAGATGGCTGAGCGGTTAAGAGCACTGGCTGCCATTCCAAAGGACCTAGGTTCAATTCCCAGCACCCACATGGTGGCTTGAAATCATCTGTAACTCCAGTCCTAGGGGATCTGACCCCCACCTTTGTGGGCACTGCACATACATACACAGTCATACAGGCAGGCAAAACATCCTCACGTGTAAAAATAAATATTAAGAAAGTCTAAATGTATTTATACAAAATCCTTTCTCCTGGTATCCCCAGACTGTTAAATAAGTCACACTCTGTAGCTTTCTTCACTAGGCACATAAGGAACTATATGTTGTGTGATCAGCTGGTTGGGGCTGTTTAGTTCTGACACTTATTATTATTATTATTATTTTTTGTTTTTTTCGAGACAGGGTTTCTCTGTGTAGCTTTTCACCTTTCCTGGATCTTGCTTTGTAGACCAAGCTGACTTCGAACTCATAAAGATCTGCCTGCCTCTGCCTCCCGAGTGCTGGGATTAAAGGCGTGCGCCACCACCGCCTGGCCTGACACTTATTTTTTGACACATGTTCTTGCTATATACAGTAGCCCAGTAGCCCAGGCAGGCCTTGAACTAGTGATATACCATAACTCTCAGTTGTTTTTTTTTTTTATTTATTTTCAGAATTTCATAGGTGCATATGGTGTATTTTGGTCAAATTCACCCCCGCCCCCCAACCTGTAACTTCTCCCGGATCCGCCATCGTCACTTCTTGTCTTGTTTTTAATATCCCACTGAGTAGTCTGGTTTGTGTTGTCTGTGTACTCAGTGGAGTGGGGCTGTCCGCTGGAGTGTGGTCTGCACACCGGGAAGCACACTCTTACAGAAAACCGACTATCTGTCCTCCTGGAAGACATCAACTGTCAATAGTTCCTCATCCAGAGATGGGGCTCCTGAGCCCCTCCCCCTCCACTGGAATGTTGACTGTATTGACTTGGTGCAGATACTGTGCAGGTACCCACAGCCACTGTGAGCTCCTGAGAGCGAGCATCTGTTCTGTTAGGTCCAGAAGATACTTCATTTGCTCCAGTCCTCTCTGACCTCTGGCTCTATGATCTTTCCATCCCCTCTTCCACAAAGGTGCCTGAGCCTTGGGGGGGGGGGGGGACTGGTCTGTTTTGTATCAAAGCTCACCTAGAAACCAATTCCTGAGAATCCTTGTAATAATGACATCCAGGAAACAGTTCAGTTGTATATTAAATTGTTTGAGTTATTCTTTATCACCCACTATTTTCACTATAAAATAGTTTACAATAGGTTATAATAGGTTGCTAATACTCAAATTATAATTTGTTAATGAGACATAAAATTGAATTGAATTAACCTGGAGAATA
Organism: Peromyscus eremicus; assembly: GCF_949786415.1. Taxonomy (NCBI): domain Eukaryota; kingdom Metazoa; phylum Chordata; class Mammalia; order Rodentia; family Cricetidae; genus Peromyscus; species Peromyscus eremicus. The sequence continues at coordinate 118,117,265 of NC_081416.1, read as the reverse complement.
ACATTGTTTTTCTCTGTTTGCATTTTGATATACAGAGGCAAAGTGTATTCGATTCCTCGAAATAGCGTTAGGGACTGGCACATAGAGGCCACTCAGATATTTGTGTGGTGAATGGGAGTGAAGGATAATTTGTAAGCACCCTGAATAATCCCAAGAGATGGGGTGGCACATCTGAATGAATCATGTCTGTCATTGGGAAAATGTGTGGAAAATACTGGACTAAAGAAACAAAGGAATCCTGGTGTCATGGTGCAGGACTGGAATTCCAGCACTTAGGAGGTAGAAGCAGGAGGGTCATAAGATCAAGACCAGCTTGAGCCACTTAGCAAGCTCTTGTCTCAGGCAAATGGACAAACAAATGTTAAAACTACAAGAGTTTTTTCTTTTTTACAGTCTAGGAATGAATTGTGTGCCTCACAGCAGTGAGCATGAGGCTGGCTGGCTGGCCTTGATCTCACGAAGAAGCTGAGGCTGGATTTGCACTCTAGCTCCTCTGCCTTCCCACTGTTAGGATTATAAGCCTGTGGCACGTGTACTTTAATCTTTTTCATATATATATATATGTATATATATATATATGAAATATATATATATTTGGTTTTTCAAGACAGGGTTTCTCTGTGTAGTGTTGGTGCCTGTCCTGGATCTTGCTCTGTAGCCCAGGTAGCCCAGGCTGGCCTCAAACTCACAGAGATCTGCCTGCCCCTGCCTCCCGAGTGCTGAGATTAAAGGCATGCGCCATCACCTCCCGGCCTGGTATTACTCTTATAATCAGGAGCCCAAAAGACTGTGGTAACTAGATTGGTTGTTTATGAATAGATCACTCTGAACTTAGGATGAGAATCAAAATTCTGGAAACCACACCTAATTTGATGATTATGTACATGGTGGGGCTAGCTATGAGCTTGGATGCTTCCCTATATAGGCAGGGGTCAGGGAGACCTGACAGCCAGTAGGAGGTTCTGAAAGCCTTGGCCAGTATTCTTTTCCCTCCGGAACATTCTCACAGCCTTCCTCTGACTTCCCTAAGCTTGGTTTCTATAGGCGAGAACAGATTGAGTCATCCCAGGCTGCCATGCAGGACCAGGAACGATATGAAGATTCCCACCTAGGGGGCTACCGGCGGATCTACCCTGGGCCTGACTCAGAGAAATATGCACCCTTCTTCAAGCACAATGGCTCCCTCTTCCAGGAGACTGCTGCTTCCAAGGCCAGAGAGGAGTGTGCCAGGTACCTTGGCTGCATTTTCCTCTGTCCAGGTGGGTTGGGGGCAAATCCTGAAGTTGAATTGCTCCCTAGCAGGGGAAGAGGAAGATGCCACCCACTTGAGAAAGGAGAAATAGAGAAAAAATTCTAACAGGTTCTCCTCTGTGTCCAGGCACACGCAAGCATGCCTTCACTTGAACGTATGATGTGTATGTATGCAATGTATGTGTGCACATTATGCATGCGGAAGCCAGAGGACAGCCTTGGGTGTTGTTCCCGAGCTGCTCACCTTGTTTGTGTGTTTTGTTTGTTTGTTTGTTTGTTTGCGGGGGTTGGATTTTGTTTTTTTGAGACAGGGTTTCTCTGTGTAGTGTTGGTGCCTGTCCTGGATCTCGCTCGGTAGACCAGGTAGCCCAGGCTGGCCTCGAACTCACAGAGATCCGCCTGGCCCTGCCTCCCGAGTGCTGGGATTAAAGGCGTGCATGACTACTGCCCGGCGTTTGTGCATTTTTAAATATGTAAGAATTACATTGACTTATTTTCGTGTGTGTGTGTGTGTGTGTGTGTATACACAGCCCACATGTGGAAGTCAGGAGTCATTGTCTCCTTCTGCCATGTGGGTTCCAGGGAATGAACTCCGGTTGGTGGTAAGCACCTTTCCAACCAGCTGAGCCATCTTGCCAGCTCCACTTTGTTTTTATTCTGTATTGTGATTATTAATTTTTAGAGTCTTTTTTGAAAATGTATTTTTGAAATGGGTCTCAATATACAGCTTTGGCTGGCCGGGAACTTGCTGTATAGATGAGGCTGGCCTCAAATGTGTAGAGATCTGCCTGCCTGTGCTTCCCAAATGCTGGGACTGAGAGTGTGTACCACTATGTCTGGGCCACTTGATTTTTTGAGTCTCTCATTGGCTTGAAACTCACCAAGTAGGCTAGGCTAGCTGGCCAGCAGGAGTCCCAGGGACCTGCCTATTTTTGCCTTTCCGGTACTGAGATACAAGCATGTGCTACCATATCTGGCCTTTTTTTTAAAAAAAAAAAAAAAAAAAAAAAAAAAAAAAAAAAAAAAAAAAAAAAACACAGGTTCTGAGGCTTGAACTCAGGTCATGCTTTCAGGTCAAGGACTTTACTGTCTGAGCTATCATCCCAGTCCACTAACAGATTCTTTTTTTTTTTTTCTTTTTTTCGAGACAGGGTTTCTCTCTGTAGCTTTGGAGCCTAAACTGGAACTCACTCTGTAGCCCAGGCTGGTCTCGAACTCACAGAGATCCTCCTGGCCCTGCCTCCTGAGTGCTGGGATTAAAGGCTTGTGCCACCACCGCCCGGCACAGATTCTGGATGAGTCTTTCCTTTAGTGTGTTTGCTATGCTCTCCCTCGTTCCTTCTCCTCAGCTCCAACACTGCATCATGATTTCCTTTGATTAGCCCATCCTGTTTCCCCTCGCCCCTTCTCCCCGCACAGTCTCTCCCATGTCTGAAACGGCTGTGTCTTGTCAGGCAGCAACTGGAAGAGATTCGCCTCAAGCAGGAACAGCAGGAGAACCCAGGCACCAAGAAGCGAAGGGAGAACAAGGACCAGAACCAGGGTGAATCAGCTGGGGAGAAAAGCCGATCCCGAGCAGGAACACGGGGCCTTGTCACCAGCTTGGCTTATAGAAACCGGAACCGGGAGAAAGAGGTGTCAGGGGCTGCGGCTCTTCTCTTTTCACATGAAACTAAATGGGGACCAGTAGAGAAGGGAATCCCTGCTGTCCTGTCCTCTCCTTGCTCGAGAGAGACGAGTCTCTAACTAGTAAATCGAATCTGACCTTCTGGACCAGAAGGTGAGAGAACGGACAGCTGAGGGAACCTCACAGTGAGATCCAGGGAGGGAAGGCGGTAGAGTGGAGCCGGGGGCCGGAAGCCATCCTTGCTGATGGTTCGAGCCTCATCTTGGACATCCTCTATCTCTCCCGTGCCTTGTAGCTGCTACCAGCACACCTGGACACCATGCAGCCTCAGGACATTGTGGAAGAGGAAGAGCTTGAGCGGATGAAGCTCCTGTTACAAAGAGAGAATCTCATCCGAAGCCTGGGTATTGTAGAGCAGCTCACTCGCATGCTGTACCCCAGCCACCGGGGCCACAGAAAGCTTCATGAGTATCGGGTGAGGGTCCCTGAGAAGCCTCTCACAAAGCCAGGGAACAAGGGCTGTGATGCCAGCACATGGTGGTGGTTACACCAAAGGAGGTTTATGTGATGGTATCTGTCACTGGAGCCTGGGAGAGGGTCTGTTGCTTCCATGATGTCTGTTCCCAGGATCCCTTGGGTTTGGTATTGCAAGCCAGCAAAGTGCAGCTCCCAACTTTCTCAATGGCAAGAGACTTGCTCTCTCTATTCCTGTTTCACAGCAACTCACAACTCATGACTGACAAATAACAAGGCCACCACCATGCTCAGTGGCTTCTGTGTAATCGCCCTAGCATTGCCGATAACCTGGCTCTAATGGGAGCTAAGTAAACAGTCTTGGGCCAACAAAACAGCTGCCGTTTGCACTATTCCCTGGGCTAGTAATGAACCTGTTGGGCCCTCTGTTTTTGTTGAACCCCCAAAGAATAACTAGTTAAACAGTGGCTATGGCCTAGAAGAGATTGTTCTATTTTTCAGTTGCATATTTCTTCCAACACTCTCTCCAGCCTCACAAGAAATATGATAAGGGGCTGCTCTTCTCCTCTAGCCTAGATTTCACCAGGACGGGCTGGGCAGTCAAGAACTGCAACCTGTGAACTTGGTCCCACTGGTGTTCCTGAGAGGGGCTGCCTCAGAACAGGTCCCTCCTCATTTCCTGCAACCACTTCGGCCCCACGAATTGATCCCCAGGATCTTAGGGCCACTATCAAGCATGAATCCCGAAATTGCACAGCGTTCTCGGTGCCATCTGCAGCCCAAGAACTTCAACTGGATAGGAGATCCAGCAGCCATTGGCCACTGTCCATTGTCAATGAAGAAATCTGGGAAGCACTATTTTTCCAGCTCTAGAGTCAGGCTCACTGGCCGTAAGTATACAAAACTAGCTTTGGTCACTTTGACTGGTGTAAATTCCCAGTGGCAAGTATTACAGCTGGGATGATCCCAAGATATAAAGTGGCACTCCTGATAGTGTAGTCATGGGGGAAGGCAGTGGACCCATTTATTTACTTCCTTCTGTCTAGTGACCCTGGTGATAGACATGGCAGAAACAGTCCCAGCCCTCAACAAAGGTTAACAGGGAAATGGACATATAAACAGACTAATAAAATACGTGTGGTAAAGATGCTGGAGGGAAGCATGGGATGCCATTCTTCTGTGTAATTGGACCACAGTTGGGAAAGAGGTGAGAACATCTCTTCCATGAGTACCACAACTTAGTGGGAATCCGTGTTTCTACTGCAGAAGGTCAAGCCAGCAGAAGGCTAGAAGCCATAAACCGAGCCCTGTCAGGATCAGTGCCACCCACTTTAACCCCAAAGCAGGGCTATCTTCTGCAGCCCGAAAGACAGGGAAGTGACTCATGGACCGAATGCTGCACCTTGCCCTCCATGGTAAACTCTGAACACAGAGGAGCAAAGGCTGGGAATCTCACCCTATGCCCTGCCTCTGCACCAGTGCTGCATCATTCCAGCCCACTCCTCAACATCATCCAACACAGGTAAAAGAAGGGAAGCCCAGCACTCAACTAAAAGAGCAAATGGCCTTCAATCATTGCTAATTGAAAGACTGCCACCAAGTTCCAGTTCGAAAAGCTCTGGCCAGGACCTTTGTTGGCAAAACACAGACACCAAGAATTCTTCACCATTCTAAGATTCTTTGGTAAAGATCAAAAAGATCGGTAAAGACTAGACGATGAAGAGCTAAGGCCAGCATGTATGCATCTCTGCTCATCAAGCCTTAGGCTGGGTTTCCCGCCAAGCGATGGGTCTGAACCCTGGTTGTGGCCTGTGGCTGGAGGTCATTGGGCAACAAGGAGTTCCTTCCCGAGTGGAGTCAAATGCCCAAGGTACGGTGTAGTCGCCATCAGAAGATTGCTGAGGGTTCGCCCTTCCTGCCACAGTGGCAGAATCAGGCAGGCCTGGGCAGCCTGTGCCAGAGGGGCGGCTCTGGGCAATGAACCCGTCTTTTTATTAAAGTTTATGTCATTTTCCAGGCGCGTCCTGTGCCTCCTTTCGATCCTCGCGTCTGAGGCAAGCTCTTCTCATTCACAGTTACAATAGGGAAGCCCAGCGTGGTGGTTCAGGCCCGTCATCCCAGTTACTTGGGAAGCTGAGACAAGAAGATGAACTCAAGGCTAGGACAAGTCAGACAGTCAGAAAAAAATGCTTGGTTTCTTTTTCTTTTTTTTTTTAATGGCTAGGGAGATAGCTCAGTGGCAGAAGCTTGCCTAGCATGTACGAGGACCCGGCTTGGCTCCCCAGCACCGCAAAAACAAAATAAGCAGGAAAGGGTGGGTAACGAGACAGCGCAAAGGCAGCCTCCGCCTATTGGTAAACTGAAGGCTCATGATCCCGCCCCACTTCCGGCTCTCCATTCTGCTTCCGGGTCCGCCCTCCCGCTTCCGGTGCTTTCCGACTGCGAGCTGCGGAGGACCGTCTCGGGTCGCGATGGCGCTCACCCTGAGCCTCTTGTTCGGCCGTCGTGTCCGCGCCGCTGCTGCCCGCTGTGGGTTCGCGACCCAGGGCGTGGCGGGCCTGGGTCCCGTGAGCCGCGAGCCGGACCCCGATTCCGACTGGGAGCCGGAGGAGCGGGCGCTCCAGGAGGTGGAGAGGTACCGGCTCCTTGGCGGGCCCTCAGCCTGCAGCTAGGCCTCCCGCCCCCCAGCCTCGGGCGTCCTGCCGCCGCGTCCGCAGAGGCTCTGGTGTCTTCTCACCCGTGCCCGAGGGCGCAGGGGCAAGGGGTCAGCTCCCTTGGGACCCCAGGTCCCCTCGCTAGTGACGTGTGTCATCACCCGTTTGAAGAGTTCGGCATGCTCACGGTCAGGTGTTGTAGGTGTGAGGTTTCCGGGGCGGTCGGTGTACAGAGTGCTTTAAACCCGGCACACATGGCCGGGCTGCCTTTGTGGGCACACAAGAGGGCTGGGCTCTCCGTGAATTAGTCCGAGACTCTTTACACACCCGTCTTGCTTCCACGCACGGCTTCTGCCATTGGTTCTTTCCCCTAGCGCTCTGAAACGACAGAAAAAGGCAATGCGATTCCAGAAAATTCGAAGGCAGATGGAGGCTCCAGGTGCTCCACCCAGAACATTGACGTGGGAAGCCATTGAGCAGATCCGGTAAGACATTGTTTTCCCAATGGGGTTTACTTTTTGAGGGTTTTGATTTTGTCGCCTTAATAGAAAACGCCATAAGGACCTTCCTAAACCTGTCCAGATTTTTGTTTGTTTGTTTGTTTGTTTGTTTGTTTGTTTGTTTTGCGGTGCTGGGATCAACACAGGACCTCGCTTTTGGTCCGCCAACGGCATTACCTCGGAACCACTTCCCCAGCTTGGGGTTAGTTAGTATGTTACCATTACGGACAATTGGTTGTTTTGGTTTTTTTTTTGTTTTGTTTTGTAAAAATATTAATATTTATAGAGGCCCAAACATCTGAATAGGACGTGATGTTCTCCTGAGATCATGAAATGGAGTTTTCTGTGGTTGTGTGCATTGTTTTTGGAAGAGAACTGTAACTTAGAATTATTGGAAGGAACTTTTCTTGACGGTTTCATGCAGCCCAGGCTGGCCTACAGTACACTGTAGCCAAGGACAGTCTTGAACTCCTTGTCCTCCTGAGTGCTATATGTGAGATTGAGATTACAAGTATGTGCCAACTCACCTGGATTTTTTTTTTTTTTTTTTTTTGGGACAGGACTACTATTAGACCGGGGTAGCCTGGAATTCTCGGCAGTCCACCTGCCTCTGCCTCCCAAGTGCTGGGATTACATTATGTGTGAGCCACCATTGTTTCTTGAAAGGGATCTTAAAAGTATATTTTTTTTCTTTTTTTTTTTTAAGTATTAAGGTCTGTTTTCTCTTTTAGGAGCTGGGGGAGATCAGTTGGTAACTTGTCTAGCAAGTGTTGTGGGGACCTGAATTTGGTTCCCCATACTCATGGAAAAAGCGTGATGTGGTGGCATATGCTCATAATTGTAATTCCAGCAGTGGTGAAATGGGAAGCAGAGACAAGGCATACCCCTGGGCTGGAAGACCAGTTAGTCTAGCCTCCACGGTAAAGTTGCGGGCCAGTGAGAGACCCTGTCTCAAAAGGATAGAAGGTGTCAGAGGACCAACATTAGAGATTGTCATCTGAGCTCCGTGCACCAAGACACATACATGCACCCTCTACACATGACTCAATATTTTTCTTAAATCCTATTAGCTGGGTTTGGCCTATATACAGCTGTGTAGGCAGAGTTTTCCAGTCCAGTCCACCTGCTCCAAAATAACTGGCAGCTGCTTCCCAAATAACTGACTTGGAGACTTAATATAAATTATAAATGCTCAGCCAATAGTTCTGGCTTGTTACAAACTAGCTCTCACAACATAACCCATTTCTATTAATCTGTGTCCTGCCCTGAGGTTCGTGGCTTTTACCTCTATCCGATTTTGTGTGTCTGACTCGTTCTCCTTCTGGCTGATGACTCCTCTGACTCTGCCCTTACTCATTCTCAGTTTGGCTCTCCCACCTAACTATCCTGTTCAGCTATTGGCCAGTCAGCTTGTTTATTAAACCAATCATGACATATATTCACACAGTGTACAGAAGGATTATTTCACAGCACAACTGTAATCCCACTATTGAGGAGTGGGACAGAGGTAGGTGGATCTCTGAAAGCCCTGTGATCTACATACTGAGTCAAAACCAAACAAATATTTTGAGAAAGGCCCAGGCTGGTCTTGAATGTGTTATGTAATTGAGAATGACTTTTTTTTTTTTTTTTTTTTTTTTTTTTTTTTTTTTTTTTTGAGACAGGGTTTCTCTGTGTCTCTGTGTAGCTTTGCGCCTTTCCTGGAACTCACTCTGTAGTCCAGGCTGGCCTGGAACTCACAGAAATCTGCCTGCCTCTGCCTCCTGAGTGCTGGGAATAAAGGTGTGCACCACCACCGCCCGGCTGACTTTTATTTTCTGATTCTTGTGCCTACACTTCCTGAGTTCTGGGATGACAGCTGTCCACTACCACATCTGGTTTATAAAGTGCTCAGGATTGAATTTGGGGCTTCATGTATGCTAACCAAACCTTTGCCAACTGAATTATGTCTTAAAATCCCCCTTTTTTGCTTTTTGTAAGGTTTTTGTTTTTTCTTTTTTTTTTTTAGATTTATTTATTATGTATACAATGTTCTGCCTGCGTGTACACCTGCAGGCCAGAAGAGGGCACCAGATCTCATTATTGATGGTTGTGAGCCACCATGTGGTTGCTGGGAATTGAACTCAGGACCTCAGGAAGAAGAGCCAGTGCTCTTAACCTCTGAGCCATCTCTCCAGCCCAGGTTTTTGTTTTTTCATCTGTTTGGTTTTGCTTTTCTTTTTGAGGTAGTCTTCAAATTCACTATGTAGTTCAGGCTAGCTTGAAACTCAGGATCCTCCTGCCTTGCCCTCTCTTCAATCCTGGGATTACAGATGGGTGCTGTTATCCCTACCTCTACTCCACCTGTAACATGGTGTGCATATTGAGAATTATTTCTACTTATTTGTTTGTTTTTTGTTTTGTTTTTTTTTCCACCAGAGACAGGGTTTCTCTGTGTAACAATCCTGGCTGTTCTGGAACTCACTCTGTAGACCAGGCTGGCCTAGAACTCAGAGATCCACCTGCCTCTGCCTCCTGAGTGCTGGGACTAAAGATGTGTGCCACCACCATCTGGCAGTTTTTAATTTCTTAAATCACAAGCTGCATACTATAAATTCTGTTCCAATCTTTTCTTTTTACACTGTGTACTTTTGCTTTTTCCATTTTAGGAGTGAGCTCCTGGGCTGAGGTGGAGCTCAGAGCATTTACCTAGTAAGCATGAGGCCCTGGGTCAGTCCCAAGAACCACCACCTTCCCCTCCTGTCCTGGAAAAAAAGTACCGCTTAATTCTTTATAGGTGCACAGTGGGCCGTAGTTTATCTTCCCTGTCTTCTGTGATAGGTGTTTAAATGCTTTCTATTCTTCCCTTACAAAGAGTTCTCCAAGTTGGGGTGGAGGGAAGAAGTGGGGTGGCGGCTGTTCTCTGTGAGTTCCAGGACCGCCTGGTCTACAGAACAAGTTCAAGGATAGCCAGGGCTATACAGAGAAACCCTGTCTCCAAAAAAATTAAAAATAAAAAGTGTTCTCTTTGTATATGTAGTGTGCAGCATATCTACTGGAAATAAGGCATTTGCATTAATGATAAATATTGCTAAGTAGCCCTATATTGACTATATACCCTTTTCCATTTCTGTGAGAAAGACTCAAATTAATTAACAAAGAGAATTCTGTAGAGCTGGTCAAGACTTTGTACTTTCTCCTGGATACCCAGGAAACTGTACTATTCCCCGTCCCCAAGGTCCTGGGAATCCTATTCAGAGCCTCAAACATGCTGGGTAAGTACTCAGCCCTCTACACTTTGTCTCTCTCTCTTTTTTTCCTTTGGAGACAAGGTCTGACTATGTAGCCCTTGCTGGCCTCAGACTCACAGAGAGCTGCTTGCTTCTGCCTCCTGAGTGCTGGGATTAAAGATAAGTGCCACCATTCCTGGCCTTTCTACCACTTTGGATAATAGCTTTTTTTTTTTTTTTTTTTTTTTTTAAATATTTATTACGTATACAGTGTTCTGTCTGCATGTATCCCTGCAGGCCAGAAGAGGGCACCAGATCTCATTACAGATGGTTGTGAGCCACCATGTGGTTGCAGGGATTTGAACTCAGGACCTCTGGAAGAACAGCCAGTGCTTCTAACCTCTGAGCCATATCTCCAGCCCCTGATAATAGCTTTTAACCAACCTTGCAGCTTTCTACCTGTGTGCTCCTCCTTGCGTGTAGTCAGTAAATGTCCTTTAGCTTCAACAGAAAAAGAGGTTATGAAGTGAAGCCTGGCAGCCTCCCGTTCTTGCCCTTTCCTGCCCATGATCTTGCTGATGACAGTACGCTGTCAGTTTTCCTGATGCAGAGTTTCAGGTTTCCCATGCTGCCTGCTTCACAGGCAGTATCTTTGTTTGCCCCTGTGTTTTTCCCAGCTTATTCTTCCTTATCCTTTTAGATCATCTCTATCTTGGACTCCTCAGGCATTCCTGGGTCAGACTGCCAAGTGGTGGAATTGCTTATCCCTGCTCTCCCTCTGGGTGCACTAACTGCATCTTTTGCATTATTATTATTTTGCATTATTGTTACGTTGTGGTATATTGTAGATGTAACGGTCTTATTAAATAAGAAACACAGAGCCAAATGCAGAGTTAAAAGCCCAAGAGGTCAGAGCAGTAGCCAAGAGCTGAGACTTAAAACTGCCTTCTTACCCTTCGCTGCTGTCCTTCCCCTCAGAAAGAGATCTACTTGCTGTGTATCTGTCATTTTATTGACTTTCTGTTCTGCCTTCTCATTGGTTGTTGTAAACCCAATCATATGACCTCCTTGTCACTGCCTGTCTATACAGACCTCCAGGTCTTCTGTGGTTGGTATTGAGATTAAAGGCATGTGTCTCCATGCTGGTGGTGTCCTTGAACACACAGAGATCTGCCTGTCATGTGATCGGGATTTAGGATGTGTGCTACAACTGCCAGACTTCTGCTATGGCTTGCTATTAGCTCTGACCCCCAAGTAACTTTATTTATTAACATGCAAGTAAAATCACATTTCAGCACAAATAAAATATCACCGTAGTATATCTACCACTAACCTGTATAATCTTGGAAGTGAAGGCCAGTCCTACATTATCAGGACCTAACCAACATCTCTATCAGTAGATAGCAGTTGGTAGCTATTGGTTGATGTGAGCTGTCCTGTGGCCAGGCGTTGCTGTTTGTACACAGGTACAGAATTAATCGGCACAGTCTAAGGACTGCATTGGAGTTTTTCCAAGCTCTCTTTTTACTTACTTGTCATTAGCATTATCACTTTAGCTCTTCTCATAGAGACTTACTCTCAATTTGAAAAACTGCTGTTTTTCCCCATAGGTATTTACATAAGGAGTTTGCAGAGTCCTGGTCAGTACCCAGGTTGGCAGAAGGCTTTGATGTCAGCACCGATGTTATCAGAAGGGTTTTAAAAAGTAAGTTTGTACCCACTTTGGAGCAGAAACGGAAACAGGATCAGAAGGTCTTGAAAAAAGCTGGTTTTCCCCGAGTGGTTTCTGGAGACGCCTTGAAGCCGCTCAGTGCAGGCCATTCTCCATCTGGCCCACTGCTGCTGCCAGCGGATAAAGGTTCTTCTAAAAGTCAGCCTCACAGCACAGCTTTGCAAGTGGGAGGGTCAGACACTCACAGCACAGGTGCACAGAGGAGACAGGAAGAGAGGAATAAAAGAGTCCAAGGCTTGGAAGAAAGCTTGGTGCCCACCACTGCAGCCGTGGAGCATCAGAGAGAGCTTCAGAAAGACACCACCAGAAGAGCTGACAACGACAGATGGCCAGGTGTTGAGAAGCTGGAGGAGGTGAAGGCCGGGGAGCCAGGTGACCAGAACTTCAGCAGCAGAGTAGTACAGAGGGGGCGCGAGTTCTTTGACAGCAATGGGAACTTCCTCTACAGAATTTGAACCTTGACCTGGCCTTTGGAGAGTCTTTGACACAGCTGGGCAAGTAGATTTGAACTTGCCAGCATTTCTGCATGAGTGGCCACTTTGGAAGAAGAATTGAGGCTAGGATGTGGGTGGAGGAGCTACTTGACTAGAGTCAGATTTCCTGGAGTAAGCCTCACTGAATCCCTGTGGATCTAAATACTCATTCATCCTTTTTGCTTGGTGTCTGTTGAGAACAAGTATGAACGTGTGATGTGTCATGACTTTCTTTGTGTGTTATTGTGTTGGGAGGAAATGGAAAGTATGCCTCCTGACCTCATTTCCTTGATCACAACACTAACTATTCTTGAACTGCTTAATCATTCGGTTTCCTTATGCGAAATAAAGTAAAACGGAACAGTTTGTTGCTTGGTGCTCTCTGGGGTAGGATTTAAAGTTTGAAGATTAGATTTTTGTATGTGTGCCACAGTGTACATGCAAATGTCATATGACAGCTTGTAGTAACTGGTTTTCTCTTTCCACCATGTCTGTCCTGGAAATGTAACTTAGGTTGGCAGCAAGAACCTGTACCTGCTAAGCCATGCTACCAGCTCTCACGGCAACCAAAGCTTGGACATCTTTGAATTGCCGGGATTCTGAAAACGATTTGGGAATGGGAACAAACAGAGCAGTTTTGAAACAAAGCTGTTAAACTTTTAATGGTTAGAGGCTTCGAGTCCCTAACATAGTCTCCCCAACTATCTGCTAAACTGGATTTGATATCCCAGTTGATGCCAGCTTTTCCTAAAGATGCCGTGAGTGTGTATCCAGGAATTCAGCCCCTGTGCAATTGAACAGACCCTAAGATGGCTGCTGATAAATGGCAGTTCTGGGGCGTGAACCCAAGCCTCCTTTAAAATTCTAGTAATACAGTGCTATGTGGGGCAATTCCTGGTGGTTTTAGGAGTTAACACTAAAAAAAATTATAGTAGAAAAATGAGAACGTCCGTAACAATCCAGTGCCATTTTTCACCTCTGCCTCATTTTAACACCTTGTCAGTAACATTGGTACTCCCAATTATGTTGTCAGTTACAACATGGACATCCCAACTTGACACTTCTATTAGTCTAGCTATCTGAAATGTTGATAACAGTCATTATAATATTGACTGCTGTCTTTTGTTGTCTGAAATAGGGTCTTACTAGCCCAGGCTGCCCTAAAACGGCAATCCTTTTTCCTCAGCCTTGGAAGTGCTGGGACTACAGGCTTCTGATGTCACTTCCCTGGAGGCCTCCCCAGCCACCTGATCTTAAGCAGCTCTGTTAGGTGTTCTGTGTTGCATCAGCCAGTCAAAGGAGAGGCACCCTGGAATGTAATTTAGGCTCTCTGGCAATGGGGAGAAAGTTTCTGAGAACTGAACCCCTAACCTCTGTTCAGAAGCATATTTATTGGCTGTACACAAAAGTGTTTAGGATACAAGAAGTTCCTCGTGTCAAAAGCCCCTTTGATTCATTCTATATGTTACCTGAAGAAAATCATCACCCCTCACAACCTTTAGTCCTATTGTGTGCTGTTTGCAGTACCCAATAATACCAGACCTCCAAGTATGCGTGGATCGTCTTGTGACCAATAGGCAACAGATGGATCACCCCTTCAGAAAAATAACTAAATCATAGAAAACAATCACTGTTCTTTACATGATTTCTTCAAGGTCCAGATACCTTCAACAAACACTAGTACATGAAACTGTCACCCTAGATACAGTGCGAAACAACTATTAGATTTTATGTTTACCCTAGATACAGTGACTGCCAGATTCCCACTACATAGCTCTCTTCAAGTTCTGAACCTACCCTTACTTTCTGTAGTTCAAGAAATTCTGTCATCCTTCACCTTCCCTCGTTTTGAATGAAGACCCCCACAAAGGCAAGAGACCCCATGTATTTATCACTATGTTCCCAACTACTGCTAGATTGATTAAGTAGAGGTAACTGAAGGACTTCCTAACAATCAGCGAATCTATTGTGGTGGTAAGCACTGCCTTTTAGGCTTGCCATCTTACCCAGATCTTAGCCAGGATACAGAAACTTCCCCAATGACCTTTCCTGCTGTGTCCTGTGGTCTCAGACACTAGCTCACTGGTGTTAGCATCATGTGGGGTTGAATACAATTCCAGTCTGTATCCCCTGGGCAGTGGTTATAGGATGAAGTACGTCACGCTGAGTGAGGTAGAGCTGCACTTCGGAGCCCAGTTGCCATGGGTGGTGGAAGAAGAAACAGCTAACGAGGTTTCACTTGAACTGCAAAGGGCAGCCACAGAGGAGTGGGCACCTCACCAGCTTGGGTTGGCAGAATGGACACAGCTGCACCACAGAGGCACACTTCACTGCTTTAAGGAACACGGAGTGCAGGCATCTCAGGGAACCTCTGTCCCCCAGTGCAGCACACATCAACCTAGAGAGGATATGGGAGGTCAGGCAGAGGACAGCATAAATGAGCGGAAGCACTGTATGAGCTCAGGCTTGTTTTTTTTTTTAAAGTTTAACTTGTTTATTTTAATGGTGCTGGAGATTGAACCACCTGGTCTGTTTTATAAGTGGCTTTCCCAGTTGGTTTGTTTTTCAAACAGGATTCATGTCAAGTAACACTACTATTTTGTTGGTATGTTCCTTAAGTCTTTTAACCCTTTCTGGGGACTAAGGTAACAAATTCATGAGACTAGGGAAAAAGAAGCTGTTGTTAATATACCGTTCTGCAGAAAGGGATGCCAGCATAGAGAACAAGCAAAAATGGCTGGAATGCTGATTTGGTGCAAGATGGTAGTTTTTAAACTGACCATAAGAAATTCCTGCCCTCTCTTCCCCATGGGCTGTTTGGGATTCACAGTCTAGCATAGCCCCCTTCTCTCAAGTTCATCCTATTGTCTTAGGAGACAACCCCCCCTTTTTAAAATTTATTTATTTTTATTTTGTGTGCATTGGTGTTTTTGCCATGGGTGTCGGAACCCCTGGAAGTGGAGTTACAGACAGTTGTGAGCTGCCATGTAGGTGCTGGGAATTGAACCTGGGTCCTCTAGACAAGCAGTCAGTGCTCTCAACCACTGAGCCATCTCTTCAGCCTGAGGCAAAACCTTTTAGTAAGCAGCTGGAGGCTTGAAGCTGCTCCCCTTTTTGTAGCTGACAGTAACTTTATTTATTTAGAGATAGGATCTGGGGAGCACCAGCTGTATTGGAACTATGTAGACCAGGCTGGTCTTGAACTCACAGAAGACCCTGCCTCTGCCTCTACCTCCCAGTCCTAGGATTAAAAGCAAGGGCCACCATGCCTGGCCTTCATAATGTATTTATGTATGTATGTATGTATGTATGTATTATTTTTGGTTTTTTATTTTGAGACAGGGTTTCTTTGTGTAGCTTTGGCACCTTTCCTGGAACTCACTCGGTAGCCTAGGCTGGTATTTATTTATTTATAATTTATTTCATGTGCATTCTTATCTTGCCTGTCTGTCTGTCTGTCTGAGGGTGTAAGATTCCCTGAAACTGGAGTTATAGGCAGTTATGAGCTGCTATGTAGGTGCTGGGAATTGAACCTGGGTCCTCTGAAAGAGCAGTCAGTGCCCTTAACCGCTGATCCATCACTCCAGCCCCCATAGTGTATCTCTTAAACCTTAAACCTTTTATTGTAGAATAGTCCTGCGTCTCACATCTTTTCCCCGTGGCCATTAAGAAGCTTCTTTTTGAGAAGCTAGGCCATTTGCCCCAGATGAGTTCCTGCTCTGAGAGAGTCGGGGTTGGGGGAGGGGGGAGTCCAGAGGTTGAGGTGGAGTCCTTGATAGCTCTCCAGTTTATCTTTTGAGGCAGAGTCCTCTGCTGAACCCCAAACTAGGCAATTAGGTTAGCCTAGCTAGACAGCTTGCCTGAGGGATCCGAAGCCTCTGACTCTAGAGTGCTGAGGTTACTAAGCGGATGCCACGCCCACTTAGCATTTTTGTGGGTGCTGGGGATCCAAACTCTAGTCTTCACCCTTTATCCACTGAGCTGCCCCCCTACCCAGCTTTCCTTAACCTTCTTCTCCCTCCCTTCCTTCTTGGAGACAGTCTTGTGTTGCCCAGAATAACCTTGAACTGATCTTCCTGCCTCCATCCAAGAGCTAGGATAACAGGCACCCACCGAGATGCCAGACCTGTTGTTGTTTTTAAACGAAGTCTTATACATTGCCCGTTTCCCCATACTTTCCTCATTTATGTACTTCCTCGGTCAATTCCTATCTGCAACAGTATGGCCCACATGTCGAGACCTTGTCTCAAAATCAAAAACTATGTAAATAGCACCATACAGAAGTACTTTTGTGTTTTGCCTCCTGAATTTATTCATTTGTAGCATGACTATGCCACACGTTTATTCATTTTTTTCCCCCATAACGGCCATTAACGAATCAAAACTCCGATAAAGGTCACAGCTGGCAAGCCTTGACTTTCATAGTCCAACATATTCATTCCTCTTCAGCCTGCTCAAACTCACACCTACCTTCCACCACCAGGAAACCAAGGACTGCATAGTCGGAGGCTAGCTGACAGTTGAGACTTCAGCAATCAGTACTCTGCACACCAGGCTTCGCCCGCTTCCCGAAACTTAAAATACAGGAAGGGCCCAATCTCTACTTGGACGGAACAAGAGTCTGTGTATTCTTAAAATGTATCCCTGCCTGGAATCTGGAGTTTGACGAATAAGCAATTAACAAGGCTTAATTTCTTTATCCGAGGAAAGCTCTGGTCACGAACGGGGTTGGAGAGCTCCTAAGCGGTCAAGAGCGGTCCCAGCACTCGGGTCTTGCAGCTCAGAACCGCAGCTTCAGGAGGTATGGTACGCTCTTCTAGTTTCTGCAGGCACCCGCACACACATGGCATACATTCACACACGCACGCACGCACATAAATAAAAGTATACCTGTAAAACAATGTTAGCTCATCGCCTCCCGCTTTTAAATGTCCCTCTCCGGACGCCGTCCTCTCCCAGTACTCTAAGCGCCGGCCGGGAGAACCGGACTTCCGGGAGGTCTAGGAAGTCGCTTTTCTCCGGGCTGGAGGCGGGGTTCTCCCGGCGCGTTGCCGAGTGTGCGGCTGTAGTTGGGAATCCTGCTGACAGACAGTGGACTTGGGCGGGGCCCGGTGGCTGCCCGTCTACCAGCAGAGTCCCCTGACGTCTGCCCGGGAGGTGGTCACTCATCCCGCTAGTGCGGCAGAGGAGCGAGGGCCCCGCCGGGGTCCTGGGTCTCCGAGCCCAGGCGTGCAGGATCCCAGCCTGCACTAACCCTGGGCTGTCGCTGGCCTTTTCAGAACAGAGGCCGTCCTTCTGCTCTCACACCGTGGCCCAGGTGACCGCTCTCATGGCTTTTCCCCATCGACTGGACGCCCCTGAGCTTCCCGACTTCTCTATGCTCAAAAGGCTGGCTCGAGACCAGCTCATCTATCTGCTGGAGCAGGTCAGTGCCTGCCACGCCTGGCGCTTTTTACTGCGTCAACCATGTGGCGCTGGTTGTGACTTCTTCTTTGCTGAGTCCCTCGGTATTTTCCTTGGAGCTTCCTCGGCAGGTCCAAAATGGGGCATTGTACTGGAAAAACCAAACGAGTAGTCAGAGTTGCTTGCGACCTGACCAGAGAATAAATGGAAATTGCCAGCCTCCGTGCAAGAGAAAGACACACTTGTGCCAGGCATCACTGGAGATGGAAATCCAGTTGAAATGCCTTTGCTGCTAGTTACATTCCAGTAGGTGCCCTATGAAGCAATGACATCTAGGGTATTGGGTGGGAAGTGAGTGACTGCTAGACTTCCTGAGGAGTTCAGAATAAACAGCAGCAGCAGCGGGCTGCAGGGATGATCTGTGCGTTTCCTGGAATCTGGAGTTTGAAGAATCAACATACTCTTTGGAGCAGGAAGAGCATGTTCCGTTCAGGCTTTAGGGCTGCTAGATGCTTAGTTGAGACACCAGGAAGGACTTAGTGTGAGTAGAGGAGAGAGCTGTCAGAAGTGACACTGTAGGAGCTAGGAAGATAGTGCAGCGGTTTAACAACTGCCTGTGCACAGTCCTAGGTTTTACCCACTGCACCCCACTACAAGGAAGTTACACAGTCAGGCGTGGTTATGCACACCTTTAATCCCAGTACATTCATTCATTCCCAGGCAGAGGCAGGCAGATCGCTGAGTTCCAGGCGGTCATGGTCTACAGAGTGAGTTCCAGGACAGACAGGGCTACACAGAGAAAACTGCCTTGAAAGACAAACAGACAAACAAAATTACACCCAGCAGGCTGAATACCCACACACACTTGGCACATGCAGCAATACTTGACGTTTTTGCAATAGTGGTTTGTAAAGTGGAACAAATGGACAACATAAAGCCAGTTAGGAGAGCACTGGTTAAACTGCCCCCCCCCCCAAAAAAAAACCTGGTGGCAGTAGAGGTGAGAGAAAGTGGTGGAGTTTGGTTGTTGGCATTGTTTCTTTGGGTCTTACTATATATTCCAGGCAGGCCTCTGTCAGGACCTCTGACTCATCCTGCCAAGTGCTGGCATTACAGGACTTTACCAGCACACGTGACCTGTGATAGATTTATAAGTTACAGTGAAAGAAAATTCAAAGACGTTGATTAGTTGTAAATGTTGAGGGAGGAGAAAAGTTTACTTGCCCTTTTAATCCGCGTTATTGTGAAAATAATGTTGCTACTATCATTGCAGTCGTTTGCTTGTTGCTTGTGTTCTTCATTAGCTTGGAAGATTCTCAGGTTTAGGAATTGTATCTGTTCTGCACTATATACCTAGCATTGAGTACTTAGCTTAGAGTCAGGCACATAGCATGTGCTTAATGAATATTTTGTGTCAACGTTGGACGAATGAAAAGCACACACATACAAGTGTAGTATGTGTAGACACAAAGATGCATACACATGTACATAGGAGGGCACACATATACACAAACACACATCTAGAGGAAGAGGCTAGGTGAGGGAGTGGATTGATTTAGAGCTGAAGTTAAGGTTCTAGTAGTGGGGGGCTGTGGGTGTTTCTCACTGTACAGTTCCCCTCCTTTGGAACCCTGGTTCAGTCATAGCCCTGGAGAGGATGTAGAGGGAGAGGGAGAGAGAAAAAAAGAGAGAGGGAGGGAAGGAGCAACTGACTAGTTGCGGGGGACTAGGATGAAACTTGGAATGTGAGAGAACCTCAGGGGACCCAGGACCATATGTTATTTCTCTTTTGTGTGTCCATAATGCTAGCATAGAGATTTGCACATGAATGGGTCTCAACAAGTATGCGAAGAGTAGAAAAGGTAAGTGCTAGAGAGTAGGTAAGATTAGGGATAGAAACTTATTAGTGGAGTATTGTGGAGGAAGAGGCACCACAGGGTAACTCAAGGTCACAGGGAATCTCCAGGCAGTAATTCCCTCCTTGTACTAATTTCTATTTTTGTGTGTGTGTGTGTGTTGCATGTGGCATGTATGCATGCATGTTTACATGTGTATGGGTACTTACACATGTGTACGTGTGTGTGGGGTGCCCAAGGTTGACATTAGTAGTCTTTCTGCATCACTGTTCACCTTATTCATTGAGGCAGATTTGCTCAGTTGAACCTAAAACTTGCTGATCCTAGGCAGCTTGCGCTAGAGATCCGTCCTCTGCCTAGAGAGTGCTGGAATTACAAGTGGGCCACCACTCCCGCCTGATGTTTACATGGTTTCTTCACACTTACAGAGCAAGTACTTTATCCACTGAGCCATTTCCTCAGCCCTGTCTTTTTTAATGAACACTGTCTTCATATGTGGCTTTAAAATATACAGTATTATCCAATATACAATACAATATAGAAAATATATTAAAACAAAACACTTCTAGCTGGGTGGTGGTGGTGGCGCACGCCTTTAATCCCAGCACTCGGGAGGCAGAGGCAGGCAGATCTCTGTGAGTTCTAGGTGAGCCTGTTCTACAGAGCAAGATCCAGGATATCCAGGGCTACACAGAGAAACTCTGTCTCGAAAAACAACAACAAAACAAACAACAACAACAAAAACCGTGTTTACTCCTATCATGCCAGCATATGCAGTGTTAACTCATACCCTTCAAGTATGGAAACTATTTGTTCTTGTTTGTTTTCTGAAACAAGGTTCCTCTGTGTAGCCCTGGCTGTTGTGGAACTTGATCTGTAGACCAGGCTGGCCTTGAACTCAGATCTGCCTGCCTCTGCCTCCTGAGTGCTGGGATTAAAACCACTGCTGCTGCTGCCACCACCAGCACCGCTCTGCTTGGAAACTATTTTTTGTGGGGCAGTGGGAGACACAGTAGGTAAAGGCACTTGTATGGGAAGCCTGCTGACCTGAGCTTGATCCCTGGAACCCACATTTAGGTGGAAGGAGAGAACTCCACAGTGTTGTTCTTTGACATCTATACTACACATAACATGGCACACATGTTCACATACACACATGCACACACAATACACAACAGCATCTCATGTTTGTCTTCATCCATTTTGTTCACACTCCCCCCAGCCTGAAGCACGTTCTCATTACTACATGTTTGGCTTCTTGGTCTGTTCCATTAACTTTCTAAATGAGTGTCTAACTCCAGTTTCTCATCTCTTCCACTTATTTTATCTATATTGCACATCCCCCTAAAATTTCTGGCTGAGTTGTGCTTTAGTATACAAAGGTTTTCTGTTTCCCTTGTTCCTCTAAGGGTCAAGTCCAAACTCCCTGCCTACTGGCATTGGAGCCCTGATGCCCAGTTCTAGTCAACTGTTCCAAACCATTTCCCACCATTTCTTTCACGTCAGTATTATTAATTCTTGGTACTGCAGACATCTTGAGTGTGCTAATTCCATGTTGTAGGGCCTGTCCTGTACACTGTGGGTGGCTAAGCAGCATTCCTAATCTTTTTGCACTATATGCCCACCACCCTCTTCCAGATAACCCCGAATGTGTCCAGGCATTGTCAGATGCCCCCAGCTAAGAACTGCTGCTATCTATGCATCATACGCACCTACCCAACTACATTGCTTGCTCAGCCGTCCTCTCTACACCTACCCTTGTCTCCCTGGTCCCTAACTGATTGTTCTATAAACATCACTCTCAACCATATGTCAAGGCCAAGTTGAAAGGAACCTTCCAATGACTTAGCCCTTCCTATCTCTAATTGTGACCTCCTTCTCCTGTACAAAAGAGAGAACAGCATCCGGAATGTTGGTGCTGGGATCCCGTGGTGGGTCTCATGCAGTTGGTGTGGGGAAGCGAGTACTGTCTGGGGTTTTCTTTTCTTTTTTTCAGGGATGGTGATTGAAATTGGGGCCTCATGCATGCAGCATACATACTATATCATTGAGTCATACATCCAGCCCTGCCCTGATTGTTTAAGTTCTACATTAAGCATGTCATTTTTGTAACTAAAAGAAAAATGCCACTGGAAAAGTTATTTAGCAGTTAGTTAAAGGGTTTGCAGGACGCAAGGTGGGATTTTGTTGAATTTGACTTGGTTAGTAAACAAGACACTGTTATGAGGCAGAGTAGAAGAGCTAGCAGGGAACAGAGACACTGACCAAAGTCACAATTCAGTGACAAGGAGCCAAGCTGAGGAAGTGAAGTATTTTCTATATGCAAAGAAGTGTCAGTCGTGAATACAGACAGTCAATACGATGCTTAGCCAGACGTCTAATGCCCTTTCAGCTCAAGATCAAGTTTTTGTTACATGAGTGCCCAGACAAAGTTTTAATTGATGGGAGCTCGTGTGACCTATGAGTGATCAACCAACCATGCTTTCTCTCCTTCAGCTGCCTGGAAAAAAGGATTTGTTCATTGAGGCAGATCTCATGAGCCCTTTGGATCGAATTGCTAATGTCTCCATCCTGAAGGTACCAGCCCTTTTCTCAGGGAGTCCTGTCCTCTTTCCTCTTGAAGCTTGTTGTTGTTGTGTTGATGATGAACATAACCAGTTCCTGAAGAATAATGCCCTTGACAGGGTAAAGACAAGTCAGCTCACCTGGGCAGGCAGCAGGGACTGATGATGATGTTTGTGTTGTGTTTTGCATTTGGTTTTCCATTGACAGTAAGGGAGCATGGGATAGTTAGTGGGATGGTTGTCAGTGGAGCAGATTGACGTGTGGGATTAAAGCTTCAGATGTTCCCTTCTTGTGTCGTGCTTGGGCTTTCACAACTCTTCTGTCCATTGTCTTGTCGGTTCTCTCTGCAGCAACATGAAGTAGACAAGCTGTACAAGGTGGAGAACAAGCCGGCCCTCAGCGCCAATGAACAGTGAGTGTTGGGGATTCTGTGGCCTCCAAGCTGGAGGAGGTCCCTAGGGGAGTATTTCCCTGCTTGTCCTTGCCTGAGAACTGCGCCCACAGTGCCTGTGACGTGGCCCTGCTCTGTGAATGTTGGCAGTATCCCGGGCAGGTGTTAACTTCCTTCTGTAGCTCCTCCCACTCTGTCCTCTCTCCTCCATGTTACTAGCTACACTAGAGTTAGTCCTTGTCCAGGCATTGTCACTCCACTCTCAGACTCCTCAGGCGGCTGGAAGACGGCTCGGCCTCAGGAAGTGGGGGAAGCACCGCTGTGCAAGTCCAGGGATCTGGGTTCATCTCGGGAGCCCAGGGCAGGCGAGGGGAGTTCTGCTCTGCAGAGCTGTCCTGACTTCTGCATCCGGGCCTGCACTCACACACAGCAGTGATAAACAGAAATAATAAACAGAACCTCCAGGGTCAGTGAGGTGGCTTAGTAGGGAAATACTTGCCACCATGCCTGACAAGACAGCCTGAGTTTCACCCACATAGTGGAAGAAGAGAATCCACTCCCACAAGATGTCCTCTGACCTCCACACGAGCTGTGGCACATGTACACACACACACACACAAATAAGTGTTAAAAGGAAAAAAGGTCCAAGACTTCACATAATTTATTGGATGTAGTCCAGCTGAGCATCCTAGATTCCAAGGCCTTGATGCTTCCCATATAGTCTTGTTCCTCGTATGTCCTTTCAAGCCTCTGTTGACATGTGCTTCCACACATATCTCAAAATGTGCCGCTCCAGTCACTCTGCCTAAAATTCTCTCCTGTCCTTTACTCCTATAAAGCACACCAGGTCTTCAGGCCAGCTCTACTCTTCCACGAAGCTCCCTTCCAGGCCAGGTTTTTTAATTTTCTTCTCTAGATTTCCAGGGTATTTTGTGTTGTCCTGTCTACATGTCACGCAGTCACAGTCTGTTGTGCTGGAGAGGTTTGAGAGTCCTCAAACCAGGACTTTGAGCAAGTGCTCTAGCATTGCACTATGTCTCCAGTCCTTTGATTTGTTTTAAATGTTTCCCAAACTTGAGTAGTGTATACTTTTTCTTAGAGGGAAAATACATGCACACATTCCAGTTCCTATTTTTAGTACTTG
This sequence comes from Peromyscus eremicus, assembly GCF_949786415.1. Lineage (NCBI taxonomy): Eukaryota > Metazoa > Chordata > Mammalia > Rodentia > Cricetidae > Peromyscus > Peromyscus eremicus. Next base: position 118,093,986 of record NC_081416.1, on the reverse strand, counting down.
ACTGAACACACACACACACACACACACACACACACACACACACACATACACACACACACACACAATTTTAGCCCATTGAATTACCAATTTTTTAAGAACAGGAACTCCTGGATCTACCATAGAGCCAATAAGACACTCATATCATCACATTGTACCTGTTGAATGAGGAATGGCTTCTGTGGGTGGCACATGGTAGCTCAGAGATCTGTAGGCCTGGTCAAGAAGGGCAAATGAGTGCTGGGCTGTGGTGGCACACGCCTTTAATCCCAGCCCTCAGGCAGCAGAGCCAGACGGATCTCTGTGAATTCAAGGCCAGCCTGGTCTACAGAGTGAGTTCCAGGACAGGATCTAAAACTACACAGAGAACCCTGTCTCAAAAAACCAAAAAAAAAAAAAAAAAAAAAAAAAAGAAGGGCAAATGATTAAAGACTTGTTTTCATTTTAATTTTTTCTTAGATTCTATCACCATCTTCATGATTTTTCCTAGCTTTCCCCTGTTTCTTTCTCATCCACAGATTGTGCTTCTTGGTCAGACCCCGCATCAAGAATATGCGCTACATTGCTAGTAAGTGAGCCGTGGTACTATGTGGAGCTAAGAGTAGGGAAAAGGTGGGCAGGTTAGAAGTGCCTTGGCCTTAAGGACCCTTTGATAAGAAAAGACCTGCTGTGCATAATGGTGTACATTTATAATCCCTGCACTTGGGAGGCCTAGGCAGAAAGAATCCAAGTTGATGCTGGCCTGTGCTACAAAGCAAGATCTTGGCGGGGAAGGGTGGGGAGGGGGCATCAGGAAGGGGAGAGAAGTTCTGCTTCCTTGTTTCTTGTCTAACAGATGGCCCATGGGTTGCTGGGCTGCACTCCTTCTCTCTATAGATCTTGTCAATGCTGACAAACTGGCGGGCCGAATTAGAAAATATAAAGTCATCTTAACTCCTCAGAAGGTGAGTTTGGATCCTAGAAGGAGGGGGATATGAGAGTGAACCAGGAGGAGGGCTTATTGGGGAGACATGAATAAACATCTACTCACCCCAGATAGGGAACTGACAACAGACTGAAGTATGGATACACCAAGTCCAACTTGGTGAACCAGTGAATTTTATTGGAGTTATTTACAGGGGTATGGGAGGGGGTAACTTACAGGAACAGAAATGACTCAAAGACAGCTGCATCTTTACCAAAGTCCACCCCTAGCATGAGTGACAGTCATAAAAGCTAGAAACCTGGAGTGTCTGCAGGCAGCTCAACAGGTTGGAGAGTATCCTTTTCAGGTGACTCAGCTGGTCTCTGTTTCTTCCATGGAGCTGGGCTTGGCTGAGACTGACTCGAGGTAGTCTGTATTGCTTATATACTCTTGGGAAAGGAGGGGCCTAGTGAATCTGATCAGTTTCAGGGACTTCCTGAAGCTATTTTGTTGTTTACTCGATGTTTTAAAGAGCTTCCCTGGAGGACTGAGTTTCAATGTCAGACGAAACTATTATGCAACAGGACTGGGATAAGTGGCCGGAGGCATGCTGTCCTTTCCTTACATGTCTGTGATTATTAAATAAAGGGTCTGACATCAAACTGCCCCCAAAGAAAGCATTGTGGAATTGTGAATTTTAAGAAGTGACTTCTGGCCAGGTGGTAATGGCACACACTCAGTCCCAGCACTGAGGCAGAGGCAGGCAGATCTCTGCAGAGTGAGTTTCAGGACAGCCAGAGCTACACAGAGAGACCCTGTCTCAAACAACAACAACAAACAAAAAAGTGACATCCATATAGCTTCCTTTGTAATCTCTCTCTGTGTCTTTATGGGGGTTGGGACGGGGATGGTGTAGGGTGCTAGAGGGTCTAATCAAGGTCTTGGGTATGTTAGGTGATCACTCCACCACTGAACTATATCCCCATTCCTAAATAGTTTGAATAGCTTTTTTTTTTTTTTTTTTTTTTTTTTTGGTTTTTCGAGACAGGGTTTCTCTGTGTAGCTTTGCGCCTTTCCTGGAACTCTCGCTTGGTAGCCCAGGCTGGCCTCGAACTCACAGAGATCCATCTGGCTCTGCCTCCCGAGTGCTGGGATTAAAGGCGTGCGCCACCACCGCCCGGCCTTGAATAGCTTTATATGTTTGAGAAAGCTCCTGTTGTGTGTCCCTGCCAACACACATTCCTGTGTAGTAGTACATGGTACTGTTTTCCTGCTCAGTGTTTGCTCCCTGATTCTGTACTCTGTTCCACTTTTGTTTTGATTATCCCTGGACTCTTGTCCTTAACTCTCTTCATGTAATACACACACACACACACACACACACACATTTTTTTTTTTTTTTTGAGATATAGTCTATGTAACTCAAGTTAGCCTTGCACTTGCTCTGTAGCTGATGACCTTGGACTCCTGACCCTTCTGCCTCTGCCAAGTTTGGAGTGCTGGGATTACAAGTGTGCACTGCTGTTCCTGACTCCTCCTTATATATATTTTTTCTTAGATAAAGCTTGACATTTTGGGGGGATAGGATCTTACTGTATAGCCTAGGCTTGCCTTGAATTTATGATTTCTGCCCAAAATGCTGAGTTTACAGGCTTATTTCATCATGCCCACCTCAAACCATTTAAATACAGTACATTGCCTCCAGGGCCAGATCTCAACATCTCACTGTGTCCAGAGGCCTCATGGGTGTGTCCTAAACAGAATTCTTTACTCCCCCCACCTCTCTCCTCTGTGATTTCTGGAACACTTGCATGCCATTCTTCATAGTTGTCCCAGCACAGCTCTTCCCCCAAAGACAGCTAAATGCTTACTCCTTTATAATGTTTTCCCTGTTTCTAAGGGAGATGGACAAGCATAGTACATAAGTAAACTGATGAAAGAGAAATGAATTTTGGGCTGGATGGTTCTAGTGGTCCATTTTTTTAAAGATTTATTTCTTTAAAAAATAGGTTTATGCTGGGCGGTGGTGGCACACACCTTTGATCCCAGCACTTGGGAGGCAGAGGCAGGCAGATCTCTGTGAGTTCAAGCCCAGCGTGGGCTAAAGAGTGAGTTCCAGGAAAGGCGCAAAGCTACACAGAGAAACCTTGTCTCAGGAAAAACCAAAACCAAAAAAAGAAAAAAAAAAAAGGTTTATTTATATATTATGTATATAGTGTTCTGCCTGCATGTATGCCTGCATGCCAGAAAAGGGCACCAGATCTCATTATAGATGACTGCTAGCCACTATATTTACTGGGAATTGAACTCAGGATGTCTGAGCTATCATCTCTCCAGCTCTCTAGTGGTCCATTCTAAATTGATGAGTTTGGGTATCCTATCTTGTGGACTCTGTGGTTAATAGCCTCACCATTGACTGTCTCAGGTTATTTCTATTCCTGTCATGAAGTACCTGAGACTGTAATGTATAAAAACTTTCTTTAGGGGCTGGAGAGATGGCTCAGCAGTTAAGAGCACTGGCTGCTCTTCCAGATGTCCTGAGTTCAATTCCCAGCAACCACATGGTGGCTCACAACCATCTGTAATGAGATCTGGTGCCCTCTCCTGGCCTGCAGGGATACATGCAGACAGGAAATTGTATACATAAGAAATAAATAAATAAAAAAGAGAATAAAACCATTTATAAAAAAAAAAAAAGACTTCCTTTAGTCCATGTTCTGTAGGTTTAGGATGGAAGGGGCATGTCTGGTGATGGCTGTCTTGCCAGCAGAGTCCTGTGGTGATGCAGACCCTCATGTGGTGAAAGACAGAGAGCACATGGGTGTGCTCTGGTCTCTGCCTCCTTTTGTAAAGCTACCAATATTCAATCATGGCGCCTCCACTCTTGTGACCTTACTTAATCCTAGTGAATTCTAAAGACTTTCCCCTGAATACCATAATTAGATTAACTTTACACTCTCTTAATATCTCACAGCAGCAATTAATTCAACAATGGGCTCTCAGAGGATGTTCTCACACCTTATTGAAACCCTGGTGCTGACTGTAGATGAACTCCAGAGATGGAAGAATAGGGCCAAGGGTGTAGCTTGCTGGTAGAGTGTTTTACTAGCTTGTGTGAGGGCCAGTTGTTTTTAAAAATGGTTTATTTATTGTGTGTGTATACCACACTCAGGCACATGGGGATAGCAAGTGCCATGGTACTTGAGTAGGAGTCAGAGGCCAACTTTTGGGAGTCAGTTCTCTCTTTTCACCATGGGCCTAGGGATCAAACTCAGATTGTTAATCTTGCTGAGACATCTCACTGGCCCTTTTTGTTTTTGAGACAGAATGTCACTAATTAGCCTGGATGGCTTAGAACTTACTATTCAGCACAAATCTTCCTACCTCAGCTTCTTGAGTGCTGGGATTACAGGTGTGTACCACCACTCCCCACTGAGGCCTAGGTTTGATTCCCAGTATGCCATTCAAATTTTCATTGGTGTGACAGATACACCTGCAAGAAAGTTTAAAGGAAGAAAGATTCTTTTTGGCTCCGGATTTTTAGAGGTTTCAGTCCATGGTTAACTAGCTCTATAGGTTTTTTGATTTTTTTGTTTGTTTGTTTGTTTGTTTGATTTTGTTTGAATGTTTTTGTTTTTTGAGACAGGTTTTCTCTGTGTATCCTGGTTGTCCTAGAACTTGCCCTCTAGACCAGGCTGGCCTCAAATGCAGAGACCCTCCTACCTCTGCTTCTGCCTCTGGAGTGCTGGGATTTAAGGCATACCCTTAATCATGCCAGCTCTATTTCTGTTGCTTTAAGCTGTTTACCTCCTGGTAGCCAGGAAGCCGAGAGACAGGAAGTAAACAGGGTCCCACAATCCACTTCAAGAACATGTCCCTAGCCACCCACTTTCTCTAACCGTGTGCAGTTACACCACCTCTGTTAGTCTGTTTAAATTTTGAATCCATTGGTAGATTAAGTCCTTGATTAGGTCAGATCTAGTTTAGGTCAGATCATGATTTAGCCATCTCTGGAGACACCCTCACAGATATACCTAGCAGAGTGCCTTACCAATCTTTGGATGTCTCTCAATCCAGTCAGGTTAACAGTCCAGTTTACCATCACATCTAGCATCAGAAAAAAACAGGGAAGAACAGAATCAAGTTGTTAGTAATCCCATTTCCTAATCCGCTAATTGACTTTTCTCTTTCAGTTTTATGCATGTGAGATGGTGCTTGAGGAAGAGGGAGTCTATGGAGGTGAGAGGAACTGAATGTGAGTGAAGGCAGAGAACACATGAAGAAAGAAATAACTCCTGCTTTCCACTTCCCAGCTCCCTCTCTGGGTCCTACTCCTGGTGGTCTAGTGAGAAGTTCCTGGGAAGAAGCTTGGGAATAGGACCCAAATGAGAACAGCATGGGAAGCTGGGGCTAGAGTAAAGAGGGTCCAGCTGCTGCTTCTAAGATTGCCCCAGACTCCTCAGCATGGCCTGCTGTGTCTCCCACAGTCGGACTCTGTCCTCTCCTTTCCTTGTCACCTTTTCACTCCCGGGACTTTGTGCTTGCTTTCCCTCCTGCTTAGACGGCCTCTACCCTGAGAATTTCCTCACCAAAGTCTAACTCACTTCCTAAGCTCTACTGTTACTGTTAGGGAGGTATTTCCTTCTGTAGCTCAGGTATTACTGGTGTGTCTGGACAGGATGTTCCCACCTTTTTTTGGCCTCTTAGCCAAAGGATTGAAAATAAGGGCTGACATATATCTGTAAAAGAAGCAAAATTACTTAATTTGGAGTTAAGTGATAGTACATATTATAAAGGGATACATGTTGAGATTGGCAGCCATCTGCTTGAGTGAGAGTACTCAAGGTCCCCAGGCTAGCAATGGCTCTCTTTCTCTTTTTGAGGCAGGGTCTCTATATAGTCCTAGCTCTCCTAAAACTCACTATGTATATCATGGCCTCTAACTCACAGAGATCCGCCTGCCCCTGCCTCTGCCCCCTGAGTGCTGGGATTAAAGATGAGAACCACCACACCTGGCCTGTGATCTCTTTTTATGGGGTCTAAAGGAAGGAAGGGCTGGTAACAGAGAATCATAGTTTGGGTGATTCCTCATTTTGATTGATACATTAAGTCATATATTTATCTTTTCTTTTTTTTTTTTTTTTTTTTTTTTTGGTTTTTCGAGACAGGGTTTCTCTGTGTAGCTTTGCGCCTTTCCTGGAACTCACTTGGTAGCCCAGGCTGGCCTCGAACTCACAGAGATCCACCTGGCTCTGCCTCCCGAGTGCTGGGATTAAAGGCGTGCGCCACCACCGCCCGGTTTATTTATCTTTTCTTTTTTTTTTTTTTTTTTTTTTTTTTTTTTTTTTTTTTAAAGATTTATTTATTTATTATGTATACAGTGTTATGTCTGTAGGCCAGAAGAGGGCAGCAGATCTCATTACGGATGGTTGTGAGCCACCATGTGGTTGCTGGGAATTGAACTCAGGACCTCTGGAAGAGCAGTCAGTGCTCTTAACCTCTGAGCCATCTCTCCAGCCCCTTATTTATCTTTTCTATTGCCCAAATCTCTTCCCATAATTTTTCTAATTTTAATCATATGCAGTCCCAATTATGCATAAATATAAGATGGTAAAGAGGAGAGTCTCCCTGAGGTCACTTGAGGATGTAGTTTAAGCCAGATCAGCCCTTCTATTCTTTGTACTTGATATATTGGAAATACACTTGAATAAAAACTGTCTAAATTTGATTGTTACTACAGGTGGAGAAACCTATAATATTGTTTAGAGATGGGAATAGGTGTAGTCCAGTGCAGGTGGAAGTTTGACGGGGCTCTGAGGTTGCTAAGTTCTGAGGAGACATTGGACAGGAGTGTGTGTGCATAGTATGTGCAAGCTAAGGAAGTAGGCTGCCAAGTGCGTTATTATAAGGGCCAGGGGAGCTGTACATAAGCAAAATCAGATAGAGTCTCAGGGTAAACGCTCCTATGCTTGCCTGCTTTACAGGCAGTCCTTGAGCTTGTCATCTTGCCCCACTTTCCTGCATAGTTGGTCTTACAGGCCTATGACATCAGGCTTGGCCTTATTTATTTGAAGTACTGGGTATTGTATAAAGGACCTTGTGTATGCTAGACAAGTGCTCTTCCACTGAGCTATATTATGGCTCTTTTTTAACTTTTTATTTATTTATTTTTTTGGAGTCAAGTGTCTATGTATCACTAGCTGGCCTTGAACTCAGAGATCTATCTGCCTGCCTCTGTCTCCCAAACACTGGGATTCAGAGTGTGTACCATCATGGCCAGTCTCTTTTACTTTCTTATATTGAGTCAAAGTTTCACTGAGTTACTTAAGCTGCCTTTGCACTCACTCTATAGCTCAGACAAGTCAGGAAGTCATACCTTTACCCTTAGTTATATTTGAGCTCATTGGTGTCCTGATTTGTTTTGTGATGGGACTAGAACCCAGGGGCTCATATATGCAAAGCATGTATTCTACACCACAAGTCCAGGGCTTGCTATTTTGCTTTTTTGGGAAGTACAACTATAATAAATACTGTGTAGGTGGAGTTTTCCTGTCCCGCAGCCACTCTCTTATAATATTAATCTTAATTACAAATGCTCGGCTGATAGCTCAGGCTTGTTACTACCTAACTCTTGCATTTAAATTAACTCATATTTCTTATCTATGCTTTGCCACATGGCTTGGTACCTTTTTTCAGTACAGCATGCCCATCTTGTTCTCTCTGAGTCTCTTGGCGACTCTTTCCTCCCCTCTTCATCCCAGTATCCTCAGTTTGATTGTCCCACATAACTTTATCCTGCCTTGCTATAGGCCAATCAGCATCTTTCTTAGCTAATGAGAGTAATACATATTCACAGTGTACAGAAGGATTATTCCACAGCAATATTGTATCATAATTTGTCTGCTGCATTTGTCCACCACTAGATCATAAATTCCAGAAGACTGAGAGGGAGCCCATTTTGTTCACCGCTGTCTCCCCAGTGCTTGATATAGTCCTACATGTAGGTGAACTTCAGTGTTATCTGCTCAGTCATAAATGCAGATGAATGTTTTCTCAACACTGGTTCTTGACCCCCTAATACAAACCGCTACTTACCACACTGCATTGTGAGCTGCTGTGTACGTGTCTTCTTCTGTGACTGCAATGGATACTCCTTCAAGGCAGACTCTTCCTTACTCTGAGTCTCCAGCACTAACTGTAGTAACCGGCATAGAGCAGGCACCCAGTATTTGTTGCATGCCTATAGCAGAGCTTCATTTAGTGTGGAACCACACAAGGCTGATGTTCTCTGTCTCCACAGATGTGAGCTGTGATGAATGGGCCTTTTCTCTGCTGCCTCTTGATGTAGATCTGCTGAGCATGGAACTGCCCGAATTCTTCAGGGATTACTTCCTGGTAATGCAGGGCCCTTGAATCTCGGTATTGAGGGTTATGGGGTCCAGTGGACTAGAAATATCGACACATTTTTCCAATTCATATAACTTATTATGAGTGACTGATTTCACGGTTGAAGACTGCAGATTGTTTTGGATAGAACTTCTGTCAGGACTCTCAATTCATTATTGCCGTGGTCAAACACCTGAGAAAGCCTCTTACGGGAAGAAAGATTTATTATTTTCTCTCATGATGTCAGGGTTTCAATCGATCATGTCTGAGAGGGCACAGCAGAACAACTCAGGATGGCCAGGAAGAGAGAGAGAGAGAGAACCTGCATTAGCAGGCTTTCTCCTGTTCCCCTTATCCTGCCTGGGGACTTACCTGGTCATGTATAGTCTGTTCCTCCTCAGGGCAGTCTTACCATGCAGTTATCCTCTCTGGAGACACCCTTACGGATATACCCAGGGTTAGCTTTACTCTGGAGACACCCCCACGGATATACCCAGGGTTAGCTTTACTCTGGAGACACCCTCACGGATATACCCAGAGTTAGCTTTACTCTGGAGACACCCTCACGGATATACCCCGGGTTAGCTTTACTACGCTCCTAGGTGCTTTCCACTCCATCAGGTTGAGTGTCAGGATTAACTGTCACAGGAGTCCATAAAATGAACTTCTCCAGCATTCCCAGACACCACCATTCCACTCTAGGGCTAGCCGTTGTCCACTGTATCAGATGGGTTGACATGGGTCTTTGTGGGTCTTTGTGGCCCATGTGGTCTCTGCAGGAAGGTGATCAGCGTTGGATCAACACTGTGGCTCAGGCCTTGCACCTTCTCAGCACTCTTTATGGACCCTTTCCTAACTGCTACGGCATTGGCAGATGTGCCAAGGTAAGAGTGCCAGCAGAACTCTTGTCCTTAAAGCCCATTTTCTGTTTTCTTTACCAACAAAGATGATACCTAGGCATCTGTGGCATAAGGAATATTCATTCCCTGGCTTTTATGTCCCAGAATGGTTGCCTTAAGAGGAAAATCTGTGTGGCCAGTAGATAAGCAAGAGCTTCTAGGTCCCACTCCTAAATCGGTGTCTCTGGGGCAGGGGAACGTTTTCCCCAGTGCTGTGGGAGGGTAGAAGTGAATGGGAGTAGAACAGGCTTGTATTCCTCACAGTTGACCCCTTCTTGGGGACAAGACAGGATGCCATGGGAGGTGTGGGGCTCCTAGAGGACCTGGACTCAAAATTGAGATTGTCTTGGGCTCTGGTAGATGTCATATGATCTCTGGAGGAAGCTGGAGGAGGAGGAGGACAGTGAAACCAAAGGTCGAAGACCAGAGATCGGACACATCTTTCTCCTAGATCGAGGTAAACGTTGCCCAGCACTCTCCCATCCTTGGGTCTTAGAAGGCAGGAATATGGACAATGTGCTGGCAAAGTTGGGGTCCTAAAGTTAGGGCTGTTAATCTCCATATTGGTTGTGAACATGGGCACTCATGGGAAGTTCTTGAGCTGATATTGAGCAAACCGAATAGAAAGCTGGTCTGGGGAATCTTCATGGTTGGGATCTTGGTTTCAGACATGGACTTTGTGACAGCACTTTGCTCCCAAGTGGTTTACGAGGGCTTGGTAGATGACACTTTCCGAATCAAGTGTGGTAAGTGCTATGATCCCCTGCATCTTGACAAAGTGGAAATGACCCCAGCCTCTGGTGACTCCCATATAGGGCAGTACTTGTAGGGGAGAGTGGGGACCATAGGAGACCTTTAGTAGGGATCAGAAATGAGTAGGAGAAGACCTCAGTGGAGGTCCTAATAGCTGTCCCCTCTGCCCTCCAAGGGAGTGTCGACTTTGGCCCAGAAGTCACATCCTCCGACAAGAGCTTGAAAGTGCTACTCAATGCTGAGGACAAGGTGAGGGTATGGGTGTAACGGTATTTACCAAGGACCACTGCTACACAAGGCTGGGCTCCAGCCCTGCACACGAGGCCAGATCCCTGGGAGGTTCACCTATCAATTAGGATCAGACCCAAACCAGGATGGTGGTACCCACCTGTAATTCTATCTTGGAAGATGAAAACAGATAGAGTTCAAGGCCAACCTTAGCTACATATGACTCTTTCTCAAAATCCAGAAATGAAAAATAGCCCGAAAGAGTAGATCCAGAACTTAGTAGGTAGACCCGATACCCACTTTGTAATACCAGCTCAGCTCTGGTCATGCTTTGGCTGGTACTGTACTCATGAGCAGGCTGGGGCTGTTACTCTTCTGACACAGTCAGTGGGTCCGGTCTCGTTCTTTCACAGGTGTTCAGTGAGATCCGTAATGAGCACTTCTCCAATGTCTTCGGCTTCTTGAGCCAGAAGGCCCGGAACTTGCAGGCTCAGTATGATGTAAGGCTCCAAGCCCTGCTCCTCTCTTGGGCTTCTTTAGCGTTCCCTTTCTAATCCTATGACAGGCCTCCTGTGTCTGCTCATGGATGGGTAGCAGCGGAGGGAGATGGAGGTTTCTCAGGGGGTGCTGACCTTTGGGGACATCTCCACAGCGCCGGAGAGGCATGGACATAAAGCAGATGAAGAACTTTGTGTCCCAAGAACTCAAGGGACTGAAACAGGAGCATCGCCTGCTGAGTCTCCGTAGGTGCTAGCCTGGGGGTAAGGGAAGGTGACTGCATGGCCTCCAGGGGAATGCTGCTGAAGGCCATGACCTTCTTCCAAGAGGAGACTCTTGCTCTCCTGCAGACAGCCTCATTGGTTTAAAGCAGGAAAGAGTGCCTATGGGTTTTCCTCCGTGAGATCTCAGTTCTGGCAATCAGGGACTGTCCTAGAACCGGGAAAGTCAGTGTTTTATCCTTTCTGCAGATATCGGGGCCTGTGAATCAATCATGAAGAAGAAAACTAAGCAGGACTTCCAGGAGCTCATCAAGACTGAGCATGGTAACTGCAGCCTCTCCAGGTTCTTCTGCTCCTATCCCTCTGGCTTCTAGCCCCCAGAAAGATGCTTTCTAGCTCTCTCCAGCTGACAGTGCTGGGTTTGTAGCATGCTGGGGGTCCTCTTAGCTCCACCCACGATGGAGAAAGAGATAAGGAGACAGACAGATCTGTGCCAGGCTGATCCCCAGGAATGGGCTGTTTTCTGATCTCTCACAGCGCTGCTGGAGGGCTTCAACATCCGAGAGAGCACCAGCTACATTGAGGAGCACATAGACCGGCAGGTGAGCGCGTGTGCTGGGAGGCGGCGTGTGGGGTTCCTAAGTGGGAGAAAGAAGACCGTGCACGCGTCCTGAGTGTCCCTCTCCTTGACCTCCTCCCTCTGCAGGTGTCGCCTATAGAGAGCCTTCGCCTCATGTGCCTTTTGTCCATCACTGAGAATGGTGAGCCGGGGGGGGGGGGGGGGGGGGGGATGCCCCTCGGCAACCAAAGAGTGGATTGTGAAAGACAAATTTCAGCAAACAGGATTTTTTGTTTTTGTCGTTTACTGAATTCATTTTCCTATAAACGAAGCTTTCCTTGTTTGGGGTGGATCGTCAGCAGGTCCTAGGGGACCTTACTGCTCAGCTCTCAACTGGACCACCTTTAGTCCACTCCATGATGCCCGTCACATGTTAGGTTTGCAGGCCTCTCTCTCCTCAGTCCATTTGACCTGTCATCAGTAAGGTTTCCTGATAAAACTTACTCTAGGACCAGGAAAAGTGACTCCTTAAAAAAGAAGTCATTCCAGAAAGTGCCAATTCTGCACCCTTTCACGGCAACATGCTTTACTCTTGACCCTTCGGTGGTCAATGAACCACGCTGCTCTCTACCTGGAGACGCTCTGCTTCTTCTGGGTCTCCTTCCTCGTAGCTGGAAGGCCACCTTCTTACCGCTCTGGAGAAACATTTGAAACGTTTGGAACGCTTCACTCTCTTGTTTCTCAGTAGCTGTAAATCAGTTCCAATCCCTGTCGCTTAGCCGGAATGCAGAGTCCTTCCTGTCTTTCTCCTGTCCGAGCTTCAGATTCTCCTGATGGGATTTGTGGTTGTGATCGTTCAGTATGCCTTTCTCAGAGATCTTCCTTAGAACACGACACTGGGC